>NW_026854238.1:0-50897 GCF_026571515.1 Ruditapes philippinarum | reverse complement strand
CATTATTGGTAATTGTATAGGGCAACTTCTTTATTTTTAAAGATTTTAAAGAATACAAAATTTTAATTTTCCCCTTTGGTCAGGGTATCGTATTGTAACACGGCCAGCGATTGGCGGGAAAAAAAGTGGGGGGAAAAACCGTATGTTCCCAGTTTATAACTGAGGGTTTGGGATAAAAGTGGGGGGGTTTTTAAGTATAAAAAAAATTTTAAAAAAAGAAAAAAAAACACAAAATGTTTTCTAAAGAAAATGAAATTTTTTCCATGAGTCTCTGTGATAATTTTGACTTGGAAAATTTGCTTTATAAAAAGTGTATTTTCAGCCCTGTGATAAAGCAGAAAATTTCAATAAAGGGGGGGAAAATCTTTTTGGAAGTCAATTTGCAAAACTTTGGTGGGTTTCCCCCAAATAAAACCCCAGGAACATTTTTAGGGTTTTCAGGCTTTTTCATTCTGCTAAAAAAAATCCCTCTTTTAGCATAAAAACTAAAATTTTTAAGGTGGGAAATAAGGGACCATTTTTATAATGAAATCAAATGGAAATATAATGTGGTGTCTGACCTAAAGGAAAATGTTTTAAAGACAATTCTTTTTTTTTTAAAGGAAAAGTTTTTACAAGTTAAAAGAAAAAAAAAGTTTTTCCCGAAAAGGTTTATTCATTGTATTTTTTGTTTATTCGAAACCGTTTTCAATGAATTGTTTTTTTTAAGTTTGGGAAAACAAAATTTAAAGTTAAAGAGCATATTTTTTCCCGCGGAAAACCCGTTTTACATACGTATTTTGAATTAAATCTTTTATATCATATTTTTTACTGTTTATTATTAATACCATTTTATATAAAATAATATGAACTTTTTGTAAGTAAAAAAACAGTTTAATAATTTTTTTAGAAAAATTTTTAAAAGAAATGTTCATGCAATTTTTGGGAAAAGAGCTCGGTAAATAAACCCCAAAGGGGAAATTTAAAACGACATAAAGTAAACTTTAAACATATTGTTTAAACTTTAAACTAAAAAAACGACAAAAAAAGTGAACTATAAAATATTTTTTTTGAACTTTTGTTTATACTTTTTTGTTAACTGAAATAAAAAATTCATTTTTTAAACCCTTTCATCTTTTGTTAAGTATATACAGTTATAAGTGCCAAATTAATTGATTGTCAGTATTTCATTTTCCCAATGTTTAGATTTTTTAATTTTTTTATGCTAATAAAAATTCTAAAAGTTAAGTATCTATAGTGGGGTTTTAGTAACCATCATTTTAAATAGTTTTTTTTAAAAAAATCAAAAATATATAAATAATTAAGGTTGTGTTGTTAATCAGGTTATTATTTTAAATTCCAAATTTTTTACTTTGGGGCAGTATTAAAATAAAATGTTTTCAATTTTTTTAAATCTTTTTTGGCATGTACCCCTAACATGAGAAAATTTAAAAAATTTTTTATTTTTATTTTGTAAACAATTATTAAAATGTTTTTTATGCACATGTTGTTAGGGAAACCAGTCTCCCCCATTTTTTAAGTAGAAAAAATAAAGGAATTTATTAAAAACATATTCTTTTTCTTTTTAGACCCCGTATCATTTTTAAAAATTTGCCCCGGGGCCCAACATGGAGTTAAGGGGGAAAACTTTAAATAAACGTGCTAATATATTGTATATATTTCAAGGGAAAAGAAAAGAATAAAAAGGGGTGAAATTCAATAGGAGTCTTTTTTCTGACTATACAGTGCAAAAAAAACCACTTTTTTTCCAAAAGGGTTTGTGCTTCTTTATATTTGGCCCAGAAAATCCTTACTACGTTTACATTTAACATAGTTAAAGGGAATAAAAAAACTTGAAATTGAAGCCGTAGTTTTTTGTATTTATGTGTAAAAATAAGTCTAAGAAGAAAAAAAGGTGAGTCTTTTAAAAGCCGTCCGGTTTAAAGGCCAGTACATTGAAAGTGGGTAGAGCGTTGGACAAAGGGCATCGGGCGACCCGGATTCGATTTGGACGGCGCTGTATTTCGTTGTGAATGATCAGGGAAAACCCTTTCTACGGTCTTTTGGGCCTGTCCCTTGCTCTGGCATGAAAGAAGTTTCATTTCCCTTGGAAAGTGAAGGAAAATAGCCCCTGGTAAATTTGTTGAAGCCTCCCTGGGAAACGAGGGGCGGTGGTTAAATTGTGCTTGGGGGAATTAAAGGGTGGTTACTGTGTGATCGGTGTGAAATACCAACACCCCCCAGGGTGTTCTTTTTCCCCTTCACCTCGGGAAATTGCACGTTGTTGAAAAAACGCACAAGAAATCCCAAAATTTATTTTCATCTATATAAGTTCAGGCAAATACGCGTGGAAATTCCCTAGTGGAAATTAATCCATTTTGGGGCTACAAAATTAACTTTTAAAAGGACATAAACTGGTGACAGGGCCCCGGGCCCGAAATGGACCAAAAGCTGATTTTGTGCCTACGGGGGGTGAGAAGGTACGGGCATCGACAGGAATTTTGAAAAACTCGGGAAACGGCGAAAAGCATTAAGAATTAAAAGTGCGGATCGGGTGCCAAGGGCCTGACTAAACCCCAAAGTTTGTGGGGAAACCCAAAGGAAAACTGTCCTGGGGTGCGTAAGCTTCAGCACAGAGTTGAGGGCCCTTCAGGATGTATTTGATTGTTAAAAACACCCCTTTTAAAGGGCTCCCCCTTTTTTAAATATTTTTCTCAGGTTATGTTCATTTTGGTTCCTTTTAAACCGTCGTATAGTAAACTTACTTTTGGCTAAAAATTCATATTTTTGGGGCTACTAAAACTCAGGGGGAAAATTGCAGGGGGAGGTATAAAACCCCAAAACTTTGTGTTCAGGTAGTTTTCGGGATGAGGTGGCTTTCCCGGGTCGTGCTCGGCGAATAATCTTTTTTTGGGCCCTTCAGGGGGGAAATGGACCTAATTATTTTCTAAGTGCTTCCACCCGGATGAAAAATAGACTAAGACCGAGCGTGGCGGTGGCTGAATGGGGGCCTGATAATTCAATGTGGTCCCGGGCCGTGACTGGGAAATTAAAAACTACAAAACCCCCCAACAGTTGTAAATAGTTGATATCATATATTCAGTGAGGGTAAAATTTAAATTCCCTTTAACCCAACCCTTATAAAATTTGGGCAAAATTTAAAATTTTTCCGAAAAAAAAAAACAATTTCTTTTTTTTTTCTGGTCAAAAAAATTTTGGGAAAAAAAGGATATATAATTTTTTTTAAAAATTTTTACCCCTTTTAAAAAAATTAATTGGGGTTAAAAAAAATGTTGCAATACATATATGTCTTTGGCATAATACTTTTGCGCTTTCTTATTCAAAGTTAATGATTAGAAAAAACCCTAGAAATAAATTTTTGGGATGTGTTTTATATATTTTAAAAGGCACAAAATAATATATTTAACATGTAGTGGTTTACAGTCCATAGTTAAAGGGAAGATAAAAAATAGCATTTTGGAAAAGGGCTGAAATTTTTTGTGTAATTCCTTGTGTAAAAAGTTCATAAGAAGATTTGTTGTGACCAAAAATACCGTGAAAATTTAAAACCCCTTGTAAAAAAAGATTAAAGGGTTTAAAAGGAGGTTTAGCTGGCTATTTGGGAAAAATAAACAAGGGGTCTGTCCCATTGCTTAAAGAAATGGCTCATTTTGTCCCTGTGTTTTTTTGGGCTGGCAAAAAACTGAAGCGGGGTCTTTCAGATTTGAAAGACCCTTCGGAAGGGAGAAAAATTTCCCCCTTTGGGTTCTAAAAAACTTCAAACTGTCCCCAAAGAATTTTTAAAAAATGAAAAAAATAATAAAAATTTCAAAGAAATAAACAGTCTTTAGCTATTTTTAAAAAAAGACTTTTCCCTTAAAAAAAATAAATAAGTTTGAACAAAGTCATATTTTTTAAAATTTGGGTTAAAAATTGTTGAGATAAAATTTTTAAATTTTTTTAAAAAAGTTTTTTAAACAAATTTTTTAAAAAAACCTTTTAACACCCCTCCAACACCCCCTACCAACCCCCTAAAAAGTGTTTTTTTTTATATAGTTAAAAAAATTTAAAACCCCAACAATTTTTTAAATTTGAAATTTTTTCTTCCCCCCTTTTAATTATTTTTTCCTTGATAATTTCATGTGACTCCCCGTTTGATTTTTCCCTTGCATTTTTAAAAAGTTTTTGAACTCCTGTTAGGGGGAAATATTTCTGTCCAGACCCACATTGGCTGCTGGTGTGTGCATTCCCTCAACCAAGGCACATTTCATTATACTGGGGTTTTGCTAGTTTAAAAATGGGGCCATGCGTGTTTTTGTTTTTTTTTACCCTCGCCCCCGGAAAAATTAAACCATATATGGGGGGGAAAATTTGAAAATTAAATATATTTGTTTTTTTCTGTTTTGTTTTTTTAGTCCCCTAGTTTTAAAATGAAAGGGGAAATAAAATTAGCCTAATTGTTAAATTACCCCCCTTTTATCGTATTTTTTTGAAAAATAAAAGGGAATTGTTTGGGGAAAAAGGAAATCGTCTTGGCCTTTCTGACAAATTTTCGGGATAAGAACCTCGATATACATAACAATTTAAAACCCTTTGTTAGTATTGCCTCATTAATTTTAAAAGTTGCCTGTGTCAAAAAAATTTTAAATTTCTTATGCTCCCTAAACCAATTTTTTGCATTGTCTTTTCCCAAAAAAAATTTTTTTAGTATTCCCTCATTGCCAAAAAAAAGTTACTGAAGTATCCCCTCTTTTGCCATAACAAGTTGCCTATCAGTCACCATGTTTACCCCCAAAGGGAAAAGCCTAACATGTTTTTTTATCGCAAGGTTTTAATTTGAAGGCCTTTGTTTTTTAAAATAATCATTTAAAATACATGTTTGCAATGGGGGGGTATCGAGAAAATGCCAGTATTTTTTGCTACCAAACAAGCTAAATTAAAAATCTGAACCCGGAAAATTTAGATAAATAAATGCCAATAAGTAATTAGGAAACAGACAGGTACAAAAAGTAAGCAGAAAATTTACAGCTCGCAAAAAGCTGCTTTAAATAAGCTTCCTGTCCTAGAAGTTTTATAACAAAAATGTGACTTGACAAAATATACGTGACCCTTTAAAAAATTCTTATGACATTGACAAATTAATGTGACAATGACAACATAGCTGTAACCTTTTACCACCGATAGACCTGATATGTAAAAACCCCCCTGGATTTAATAAAAAAACAACAAAATAATAAGTTTTTGTTCCCGATTTTAATTAAAAAAATTTTTTAAAAATAAAATTAGACATTAATAACTCAAATAATCCAATAAAAACACACAAAAAGTCATTTAATTTTAAAAATTAGTACAATTTCAAAAACTTAGTAATAAATACAAAAAATTTAGATTTTAAATTAAAAAAAAATGGGTGTATCCCGGTTTTTTTTTTAAATTAACCTTTGGGGAATTTTTTTAAAATAAAAAAAAAAAAATCAAAAAAAATAATATTTTTTTTTTTCCAAATGGGCCCTTTTTATCTTTTCCGATAAATTAAAGACCCACAAAATTAAAAAAAACTTCTTGTGATTGGTAAAAAAAAAAAAAAGGGTTTAACCCAAACAAAAGCATGAAATTTGAAATATTTTAAATCAATCTTCAACCAAACCCATGTGTGAAAATTTTTAAAAAATCGTAAAAAAAACACAAAAAAGTAGAAATTAAAGAAATTTGTAATCTAACATGGGGTTTTTAAAGAAAAAATAATGAATAATACATAGTCATGTATAAAAAAAAAACCGCTTTGCTTATATAAAATGCATGAACACAAAAATCATAAACCTTGCGGTTAAACTTTTTTTTTTGGGTATATCCAGGAATAGGGCTCCCGGGCCCAAAAACCCGGAGAAAATATGAGGTTTTATTTTCTTACGCAAAATGTTTGGGCCCTTTTTTAATGTAAAATACCGTTTACTGTCAAAGTTTAGTCATTGGGTTACCCTGTATTTTTTTTTGTTTTTCAGTTGACCCGTTTTATGTTTATTCTAAATTTTCAATAGTTTTAAAAGTGTTTTCCCAAAATCTGAAAAAAAGTACATGTATTATGAATTGACACGTATATAATTATAATTTCCCCAAATTCTGAAAAGCGTCTTTATTGAAAAAAGGGGTTGTGGGACAAAAACAAGAAAAACATTATTTTCCAGGAAAGTTCTGGGTACTCCTTTTTTAAATTTTGACCCCGGGTGTAAATGAAAGATGATTAGCCTAAAAAGGGAAGGCAAGGTTGTTTCTAAAACACATGATAAACCCAAAAAGCAAGGCCGGTACTCTATCACACTTGATTAGCTCCCCAAGAAAAAAAAACCCCGGCCACTCTTTTCACACAGTCTGACCAGGTTTTATAGTGGGTTTGGCTGTCTACATTGATTCCTCAAAATAGATATAAACAGTTCTAAAACAGAAGGGTGGGGCAAGTCAACTTTATGAAAGTAGCAGCGTATGGGTTTTTTAAATTTTTCCCAAGTAAATAAGTGTTCCTACTTTATGCTGGAAAATTTGCACTTAAAAGCAAAAATTATTTGTCGCATGTATGACAAATGTCTAAATGCTACTACAACAGAAAAAAAATTTGTGGAAAAATAGGATGTTGAATAACACTTGGCAAATGCCCTAATTTGTTACTACTTATTACTACTTCAAATGACCAATAGGACTTTTAAACAATTTCAATTGTTTTACCCTATACTGCGGCATTTGTTGTATTTATTTTTCCTTGCATTAGAAATATGGTGAGGGCATTCAAATATTAAGGGATTGCAAATACAAATTACTATATAGCTGAGCTATAAACAGTATAGAAAAAGATTTTTATCACACTGAAATGGGTTGGACCCGGGCTGGTCTGTCTCTATCAAATGCAAAGTTTATCTTTTTGGATTCAGCATTGGGTAAAGAGGGTTAAATTAAGATCCGTTTATGAATGCAGGCAGATTTTATGGGAATACTTTCAAATGTTTACGATAATAGCCATGAATTTTGAGCGACTTTGACATAATACTTGCAATATTTAATTTTTTGTTTTGGCTGTAAAATGAGTTTTGGTCAACTTCAAATCGCCACTATTACTCAAATTACCAACCCAATTACACAAACAATTGACCTCAAAAACGTACATGTATTTTTTTTAAACAGAAATATATATCTTGTTCATATTGCTCTTACTAATGTAATCACTTAATTTTACTGAAAATTTTTACGTTTAATACAAATTCATACATTTATTAAACTTTGTTAAAAATTTTACTCACTATAGCACTGAAAAACTTCCCTTCCTAATTTTTCACCCCCATTTTTTTACAATAAATTATTTTCTTATTATAACAGATAAAGAATTTCCAAATACATGTTATACCAATTGCATTATTCATGTATATTAGAAGATTAAATATACCAAAATTTTGAAAAAAAAAGTTTTTTTAAGGACCCGTTTTTAAACATTAAAACAATGCCCATCCCCTTTCTCAACAGCAATGTCAGAAACCATTATTTCCACTAAATTAGAAGTTATCTTACTCTATTGTGAATGTTTATACCTCTATGATCATTAAAGGGACTCCACTGAGGTTAAATGCTTTACATGGCAGGACTGAATTTTTTATTTTTCAATTTGTGTACAATTAGAATGAAGGTTAATGAATAAAAAATAACATGTGCGAAAAAATTCAGATCATTCACTTATTTCCCTTTTTTTTAAAAATTTCCCTTTTTAAATTTTTTTTTTTTGGGGGGAAAAGGGCACAAAAAAGAAAGGAACCCTTTTAAAAACTTTTTTTAAATTTATATAGATTAGACTAAAGAATTTTGGGGGAAAAACATTTTTCAAATTTTTAAATTTTTGTTTTTATATTTTTTATTTTTTCTTTTTGGCTATTTCTTTTTTGTTTGAGTTCCCCCAGTTAAATTTTATAAAAGAAATTTTTTCAATTTTTTTTTGTTTTAGGCTTTTTTGGGGCGGGCAGTGGAGTTTTTTTTAAAAGATTTTTGACATTTTTTAATTTTTACTATATGGATAAACAAACGGGCCCGAAATATTTAAAGGTGAATTTTGGGGTTTTTTTTAAAATAATTTAAACAAGCCCCGCCAAAAGGGGGTTTACACCCACTTTTTATTTAAATTTTCTTTGGGCCAACCCTATGTTGAATTTACACTTTTCCTTAAAACAAAAAATGTTCTAATAAAAATTTATTTCCTTAAATTGGGTTGGGAAATTTTTTAAAACCCTTTTCCCTTTTATAAATTTTTTAAGTTTCTGTAACCAATTCCCGGCCCTTTTTTTCTGCCTTTCCTTAAAAATTTTTTTTTAAATGGGGAATTTTTTGCTACAACTACATATTTTCCCTTTTAAATTAAAAAAATCGTTTCTTTTAAAAAAGAATTACTGTTTCTTTTAGTAAAAAAGTTTTTTTTTCTCTTTTATGAGGGCATGTTTAGCTAAAAGAATGAAGTTTTTAACAAACCTTTTTTCCCTTTAAAAGAATGATGTCGAATAACTTAAATGAGAGACCCTTTTTTTAAAGGGGCCTGTGTTAAATTTAAAATTTTCAAGACACATTTTCCAACGGTTTTTGGTACACACTTTTTTTAAATTTAGTGACTTTTTTTTTTTGCAAAAAGTTATTTTTCAAAGTTTTAAATGTTGAAATAAACTGGGTTTTAAAAAAAAGGGACGAATATTTGAGTTTTAAATATTAAAATGATTAATTCTTAAACCTTTAAAAAAGTTTTATATTTTTTATAAAAATTTGTATATAAATTTTTAAAAAAAGATTTATTTTAAAATTTTTTATTTTAGGCTTTTTATTTTTAAAAACAAAACAATTTTTTACAAAAAACTCAAAAAAATATATCAGTGGTGGAAATTTTCCTTTTAATATTGCAAATTTATCTTAATTTTAAACGTAAAAAGTTTAACCCCCTTAAATTTTAAAAGTTTTAAAAGGAGTTTAACATGTTTTCTTTGCCCTTAAAGGGGAAAAAAAAAATTTATCCTCTTCTGGGGTCCCAAATGTTTTTAATTTTTCCCTAGTCTAACAACTATTAATAATGTTTAACAAAAAGTTTTGTAAGATACTATTATTACAAGGTTCTCTTGAGTAAACAATTCAAAACTTATTGACGTCGTATTCAACTGAGTAGTCTTGTAAATATTAATAACTGATTGGAGTAACAGAATTTTGTATACATTTAGTAATTGTATATATTTTTTATAAACTTTCCGGACACATTATAGTTGGTATTATGTTCTTATAGCTTCCGTGATGGACAGTAAAACAGAAAAATTTGCATATAATTTTGTATTTATCATTGTAGAATATATACATATTACCTCATATTTACTGAGGAGTTACATATTATTGGAGAATTATATACTCATTAAAATCAGAACGCTACTCAAGTCTAAAACAACAGATAAAGTGTTTAGCCAGACGCGGAATTTAGTATATACAGAACCTGACAGTGTTGGTACAATCATTCTCAAAGCCTTACATTAAGAAAAGGGGGGCATAACTCTTTAAAAGTTTAAACTCAGAGTTATGTGCCCATTTTGATCGCTCATGTTAAATAATCAAAGAGAATATATTTGTGAAGTTTTTAACCTTTAATTTCCATCAGTTGTTTATAAACGAATACTCATTTGGCTCAAAAGTAACTTAACCAGAAGTGTTATTGCGCTCTGCAAGCATACATGTACTACCAATAAGGAACGCCATGGAGAGTACAATGAGCTCTTCATTTTCTTTGAATATGGGGTAAAATGAAAAAAAAACAAACTGAAACTATGGAGGAATGTTCATTTTAACTGAATGTATTC
Source organism: Ruditapes philippinarum (assembly GCF_026571515.1). Classification (NCBI taxonomy): domain Eukaryota; kingdom Metazoa; phylum Mollusca; class Bivalvia; order Venerida; family Veneridae; genus Ruditapes; species Ruditapes philippinarum. The sequence goes on along the minus strand of NW_026854238.1, from coordinate 41,064 downwards.
GGAGAAGTATGATAACAATAGAAGAGAGTGAAAAATAAAAACATGATGGACATTATTTGGTGTTTTAGTAATTAACAACATTAGCTCTAAAATGTAAACAGGACATTACTGGTGGAGGAATACCTCAGGTGTACCTACATGCATTATTTTGGGGTATGGCAAGCACCTGAACAGTAAAGGTCTGTAAGCTAGCTGGATTACACAAATAAAAAAAAATATCATCACATCACATTATATCAAAAGAGATTTCTTTTTAATTCTTAACTAGCATTCCTACTAATAATTTTCAGAGACAGAGTGTGATGATGGACAATCCTGGATTAAACTAAATAAAGTATAATCCTCTAAAAAATTAAAATGTCACAAATCATCTTTCAACACATCCAATAAAATGAGACCATAAGATTCGCATACAAACAACTAAAATGAACACATAAACATACACATCCATATAAACATCAATATTATAGTTACAGTAAGTTATCACATGTACTTAAAATATACCTCCTACATACTACACACTTTTGTTGTCTTTTATAAATGTATCAAGCATTTTTACAGAACGCCAATACTGTATGTAGGTATATAGACAACAATGAAAACAACAAATCCTTATTACAATGGCTTGAACTGTTTTAATAAACATTTAAATCTCTGTTTGACTACTACCTCTGTATACGTATGTGATGCCATTATTTGCTTATCAACCAAACAGATTGCACAGAAAAATATGAACTATGTGTCTAATGTATTACTTTACTTTTATTGTGGAAGTTTTTCATATTTTTTTACATTATGGATTCCCATTACACAATTTATCAATTAGTATTATCAAAGTAAAATGTATGCAAGCTAAATATGGTACTGAGTCAGAATTACATGATAAAACAAAATCAGGGATCTACTTTAAAACTTAAAGGAAAGCCACTTGAGATAAGAATGTCAAAAATAAATATTAAGAGCTTAAGAAGGCAGTCTGAAGGACAGCTAAATCCCCTTTCGCAGTGAACATGAATATGTACCTCTTAACATTTTACCAACCATGACCTTGATGTTGTGTCATGCATATCATAAGCACAGTCTCACGATGGTGATTTTTTGTGCCAAGTTATTTAAAATCTTCCATAAAGTCAAAAAGTTATGGAGAACATATAACCTTGACCTTGGGTGTAGCAACCTGGATGTTGAGCTCTTCAGATAGTGTCATGGTAGGGGTCATTTGTGCAAAGTAATTTTAAAACCTTTGAATTGTCATTAAGTTATATAGCTGACATGACATGAATAGATGTTTTTACATTGGACCTTTGAGTGTGACCCTGACCTTGATTTTGACTTGATTATTGTTCTCTGTCAATGGTGTCATAATGGTGATCATTTCTGCCAAGTTATTATAAAAACATTGCAGCGATTTAAAAGTAATAGACAGACACAAAATTTAGACTTTCTAACATTTGATCTGTGTGACCTTGACCTTGGGGGTAGCAATTCAATTATTGCGCTGTACACATCGTCTCATAATGGTGATCACTTGTGCCAAGCTATTTATAAAACAAGAGCTGTCACCCAAGTGACGAATGCCCCCAAAAAGGTTTCTTAAGCATGCAGGTATTATGAAAAGAAAAGAGAATAAAAGTAACTTATTGCTAAATATTGCTCTTTGTATAATTGTACCTGTAATCTCTAATTGTGATAGCATGAACCTTCAAAATATAAGTGTGACCTTGACTTTTGAAGAAGGGACGTGATTCCTGGACGCTACAAACTGTTGCAAGAGAAAGACATTTATGCCAAATTATTTCAAAATCCTTCAATGCATGACAAAGTTACAGTCTGGATATGATTGTTGTGTAAGTGGGGACACACGAACAGACGGACATGAGCCTTAGCCGCGACACATTGTTTTGATGTGGTAGACATTTGTGCCAAGTTATTTAAAAATCCTTTCATGCATGACAAAGTTACAGTCTGGACATTAATGTGTATCTTCAAACACTTCTCGAGAGAATGAGTACCTTCAAACTATAAGTGTGACCTTGACCTTGAAGGGAGGGACATGGGTCTTTGTCGTGACATGTCGTCTTGATGTGGTAGACATTTATGCCTAGTTATTTTAAAATCCTTCCATGCATGACAAAGTTACAGCTCGGACACGAATGTGTGTACCTATAAACTCTAACTGTGATAAAGTGAATTCAAAATGGTAGTGTGACCTTGACCTTTGAGGTAGGGACGTGATTATTGAACGCGACACATTGTTTTGATGTTGTAGACATTTATGCCAAGTTATTTTAAAACCCTTCTATGCATGACAAAGTTACAGCCCGGACACGAATGTGTGTACCTATAAACTCTAACTATGATAAAGTGAATTCAAAATGGTAGTGTGACCTTGACCTTTGAGGTAGGGTCGTGATTATTGGACGCGACACATTGTTTTGATGTTGTAGACATTTATGCCAAGTTATTTTAAAACCCTTCTATGCATGACAAAGTTACAGTCCGGACACGAATGTGTGTACCTATTTACTCTAATTGCGATAATGTGAAACTTCAAAATGATAGTGTGACCTTGACCTTTAAGGTAGGGACGTGGTACTTGGACGCGACACATCGTCTTGATGTGATAGACATTTGTGTTAAAGTTTTTCAAAATCCCTCAATGTATGACAAAGTTACAGTCTGGACACGAATGTGTGTACCTATAAACTCTAATTGTGATAATGTGAAACTTCAAAATGATAATGTGACCAAGACCTTTGAGGTAGGGACGTGGTACTTGGACGCGACACATCGTCTTGATGTGGTAGACATTTGTGTTAAGTTATTTCAAAATCCCTCAATGTTTGACAAAGTTAAAGTCTGGACACGAATGTGTGTACCTATAAACTCTAATTGTGATAATGTGAATCTTCAAAATGATAGTGTGACCATGACCTTTGAGGTAGGGACGTGGTACTTGGACGTGACACATCGTCTTGATGTGGTAGACATTTGTGCCAAGTTATTGTAAAATCCCTCAATGCATGACAAAATTACAGTCCGGACATGAATGAAGTGGGGACACACAGATGGACGGACAGACAGACAGTGCGATTATATTATGCTTCCCTTCGTGGGCATTAAAATTCAGAGGTTTAAAAGTTATGTAGAGGACACGAAATGTAGACATTTATACATTTGACCTTGAAGTGTGAACTTGACATTTGAGGTAGCAACCCAATTATTGCCCTTCATCATGTTATTATAATTGTGATCAATTGTGTCAAGTTAATTTTTTCCAAAAAAAAAAATCAGCAGTAAAAAAAGTTAAGGAGCGGACAAAATATAGACTTTATAACATTTGACCTGAAAATGTGACCTTGACCTTTTAGGAAGCGACTCAATTATTGCGCTCTGCTCGTTGTCTCATAATGGTGATCACTTGTGACGAGTTATTTCAAATTTAACATTTGACCTTTAAGTGTGACCTTGACCTTGGAGGAAGCAACCCAATTATTGCGGTCTGCACATTGTTTCATTATGGTGATCACTTGTGCCAAGTTATTTCAAAAACTTTTCAGCGGTTTAAAAGTTATGGAGCGGACACGAAATGTAGACTTTTTATAATGAAATGAAAACTTTTTAACATTTGACCTTTAAATGTGACCTTGACCTTGGGGGTAGCAACCCAATTTTTGCAGTCTGCACATCGTCTCATTATGTCAATCACTTGTGCCAAGTTATTTTAAAACAATTTCAGCGGTTTAAAAGTTATGGAGCGGACACGAAATGTAGACTTTTTATAATGAAATGAAGACTTTTTAACATTTGACCTTTAATTTTGACCTTGACCTTGGGGTAGCAACCCGATTTTTGTACTCTGCACATTGTCTCATTATGGTTATAACTTGTGCCAAGTTATTTTATAATTTTTTTTCAGCGGTTAAAAAGTTATGAAGTGGACACAAAAGTGTTACGGACGGACTGACAGACGGAGGCCATTCCTAGAATCCCCTTTTCGCTACGCGGAAGGGGATTAATAAATCTAATCTACACAGTCACAATCAAGGTTAAGTTGATGCAAAATTTGATAAAAAGAGAATATTTAAAGTGTGTAAGTTCATACTTAATTTATTGAACGAGTTGAATAAAGTTATATTACGCGAGCCTCTGGTGGGCATAATATTCTTAATTCAATATGTTCAATAATATCAGTAATGAACCTGCACCAATATAATATTCTATTTATCACATACCCAAAACACAGACTGTTTCAAGTGAAAAAGACGCATTTTTTTAATGACACATCTATTGTGTAATGCTAACATTAAGTGTCTGTTAACATTATGTTTGTATAACACAAAATGACGTCACATCAAAATATATGAATGGCCGTGCCATACCATTTTACAAGTCAAACAATCGGCACAGGTATGTGATAAAGCCTTAATTTTTTATAACTATGTTTGTATCTCTTTACTAACCAAGGTCTGTTCTGGTTTATTTTGATACACTATTTAAGCAATGAATGTGGTATATCAAAGCCTTTTGTTCTCTTAAAGGAAGTCCACTATGGTCAAAAAGCCTAAATTTGAATTTCTTACATAGATTAACTGGGGTACTTGAAACAGAAAGATATGCAGATAATAAGAAATATACTAAGCAATTAATTGAAGATTATATTTTTTCTGTCACGTAGAAAACCAAAATGGAGTCCCTTTATTCAAAAATGAAAAGTTACAATTCGAAATATCTTTAATAATTCAACACGAAATAACTTAACGCCATTAGGATACCTGTGAAGTAATCCAAAATCCATCATGTAAAGGATTTCTATTTTCACTTATTATTATCTGATACAACTAAACTGGAATTCTCAAGCAATAATGCTTGTTATTCTAATGAGTTGCACATGTATACATTGTTCATCACAACAGACAGCCTTGTTCCACTTATCCTGCCATATTCAGCATTATCTTTTGCTTAAAGCCAGGCCACAACAACACTGAATATTGCATCATCTAAGTTTTTTTCTTGAATTCCTATATAAAAATCACTTATTTTTTTCAAATTCTCAAGAATTTGTTCATATATGTTCACAATAATTGCTGTTGGCATATAGGCTGCTGGTATATATGTCCTTGAATTGGCTGGGAACCAAAGTCACTTGAAATGGATACCATATTTTGAGAATTCATTAGTCCCATTGCTTGTCCATATTGTGAATGTGACGGAACTACGTTCACATTATATGTAAGAATACTTTGATGGGGTGGAACTACATTTTGCTGTGGATGTGGTTGTTGGGGTTGTGATTGGACTGTGTAATAAACAGGCTGCTGACCTGGTAAATTTTGTGCACTGAAAATAAATAAAGGTTAAGTTAGTAACTACAATTCATTATATCAAAAGAGGATTTGTTTGCAATACATAAATGGCAAGTTTCTTGGAAGAACTATCAGCCTTCAACCTGCAATTCCTGCACATATTTCACAGGAACATATATTTGATCATATAGAGTTATCCTCAACTATGCTATTAATTCTTAGCCCCTCTATGTAAATTATATAATGTAACATACAGAAAGATGAGAAATATTCATAACTATTTGTATCAATCCTTTCTTTCCTTGTCAGCTTAGAAGGGTAACACGTGTTACCTTTGCTAAACCTTGCTAAAAATTTATTATCCGATGGACCATTTAAACTAGATTAAGACAACAAACATTGGCAAGACAACAAATTTGTAACTACATTTGATTCTGTATAATTAACTAGTTATAAGTTTTTACCTCTTGAAAATAACTTTACTTTTGTAACAGATAATAAATGTATCAGTTGAAAGTTCTGAGGCATACATACTTAAATCACATTAAAGTTTTCCTATTATAAGGCATAGTTACAGAAGTTTATGTATCAAAATAGTCAAATATGTATCACAAACAGAGAATAGAAGTTATAATAATGACTAATTATTACCTATTATTATAGTTTTGACTAGAGGCTGTTGTGTATGTCTGGTTAACCTCTGACCTTGAGACATTTGTCCCATCTGTGCTATCTGTCCAATCTGAACTTGTACAATTGGACCTTGGTCTTGGGTCATTTGTGGTATTTGGATCATGGCTGCTAATATATTATAAACTTTTACATACCTTTAATATTAGCTGTATATTTCACATGCAATACAAATATAATTACCCTACAAAACAAAAGCTGTCCGTTCAAATATTCTCAGCGCATGACAGTAAGAAGTGATCAAGCACTGTAAATATTAACTCTGAGTTATGAACTTTTAAAAACTGTATGATCTTGTTTTTTTCTTATATCTATAATGTTTTTTCTAACAAAAATCTCTGTTAATATATAGCTATATAGACTTTAAAAATAAAACTAAATATGAATAAAATCAGTAAAATTGTTTTACATGACCTAGTCAATGTGAATTACGTTAAAAAATAACATCACAACAAATCAAACTATTGATCAAAGATCCAACAACCAATCCATACTTGATCTTCTGACGTTCCTTTGTATATATACAATAAAGTAGGTATAAAACAATATTAACACCAACCTGTCGCATAGATCCAGGTGGCATCGTCACGCTTGAAGCAGGGTTATATCCCGACATAGACTGTTTGTAAGCATATGGCATCGGTGTTTCCTTTATTAAGTTATGGTACATCCGCAACGCTTCTAACACCTTGGTGTTAATTCCACATAACTCAGCATGTCTCCTGCAATTGCAAATTATTTAAAAAATTAAAGAAATAGAATAAAAGAATAGTTCTTAAATTGAAAGAACGTCTCCTCAAACAAGTGTTTAATGTTAAAGACTTCAAATCACTTGCCTCTCATCACTATTTGTTCAAATCCTGTCAAAGACTTTCACCTGAGGAAATTATCCAACAAGCACACAAAGGGTCAGTGATTCTGAAGCCTAAAATAATGCATGAAAGGGCATATGAGGTATTTCACCACCAGTAAAGCTAGAAAGTCCCCATTTAAGTTTAACATTGTTGCTGTAACTTGAAACACAGACAAACAGTATTGATCCTTGTACTTTAAATATATTTGATTTAACAGAACAAGTAAATTATTGTCCCAGTCAGTGCTAGGCAGGGATATTTGAATTCTGGATTTTCTTAAACTCATGGTTAATGGCTTAATGCCCTGTCATGCAGAAATTATAAGACGATTATTATAGTAAATTCCTCATGCAATGAGAGATTAACATTATTATATTTAGATGCCAAAACAAAACCATCAAACTGTCATGGCAGTACTGGTAAATATGCAAGATAAGATCCCTACTCATTTGCCCAACTATCATTTACTGCACTGCCCAAAGCATGGAAACACCAATGTTAGAATTGACTTGTTGTGTATTATATACAATATAAAGACATACTTATCAATCTTTTCCAGTTCTGCATCTATCAGTGGACCTATTGCTTTACATTGTTCTAGAAAACAAAAACAAAACAAAGTTAAAAGAGTATTTCCTTCATTCTGGATGGCACAAATCCAACTGAGCTGATAAAAACCAGAACATGTTCAACAATTTAAATAAGTTCCTTTAAATCTACGCAGAATTAATACTTGCATGAAAGGCCAATTATGCCTCAGAAATGCTATCAATCTTATTTCTCAAAAACTTTTATTTTTGGGTATCTTGTAACAGTTTCCACAAGAATACTCATAAGCTATAGTCATGAACTATGTTTGTTACTTTTTCTTTGTTGGCAATTGGTATAATTATAGTGAATCAGTATTTTTATGGCAGTATGGAAGTCAAAACTTTGTTTACATTTTGCTACCTTTACAACACATTAATACATGCTCAGAGCTACTTTCCTTAGTTATATAACATCTAACATGCTTTAAATCCATTATCAAAACATTATTAAACAAATATTTGACAGTTTCAATGAATTAAAAATGTATGAATTCTTGAGGCATAATGCGCCTTTAAAACACTATTGAAATTTTACTAATACTTAAAGATTCATCATTTATATTTCACTTCTTATTATTACTGAAGTATAATATTCTGATTGATTTTCGATCCCAGTTTTTGATTATAAGAGGGCATATTTCTAAGTTCATCAAAATTGTTAATATCATAACTTGTACATTTACATACATTTATTACTTTTCATAATCCATCTTTAAGTCCATCTTGAAAGAAAAATTGTCATTATTGCAGTATTATTATAATGCCTGTTTGTTTTGTTTTGTTTTAAGGGATATTAGGCTGAAAACAGGAAAGATGATTTTGGCTAAGCTCAGGTGTTACAAACTTATAGCAACACTAGAGGTCAAAACCCCCCATCTGCTGGAGCTAAGAGAATCCAGTAATTTGAACCAATTTTGTCACCTCTTATGATCACCCATGGATATACAGTTGGTGTAATTCTGATGTCTCAACCCTTAAAAGCAGCATCTCAGCCACAAGGGGAAAACTTGAGGTTCGTTTTTACCATTATGCATTGTCAAAATGACTGAGCTATGGTATCTCTATTTTAACCATTCTTACCTCATCAGTTATAAGCTGTTCTGGTGCCTCAGTCGTCTTTACTTGAACTTCTTCACTAAACTCTACCTTCTGTTTTGCTATACAAATATATAGAATAAATACATGTACTAAGATTAACATTTAAGCTAGAATATTATGACTTTGCTAACACCATAATATCTGGTGGTCTTCAACTCACACAAAAAATTGGTCAATATCATATTGGTCCTTTCATTTATTCTAGAGAAAATACTATTTTTGTATAATTTAAGATATAAGCTCTACATCCAGGATTATAAGTTTCCTCTGACACATACATGCATATATCAAAAAATCATCTTCCCTGACATGATCCTTAACCCATCACTTTATAAAGACATCTTTTCACGCCTTTCCTTCCTCCTGTTTTGAGGCCTCAAATTGTGAAAAAAATTGTTCATTTAGACTCCAAACACTTGTTTTCATTTGAAAAATGGTGTTAAAAAAGTGATCACGCCATCCCCTCTGCAAAACAATTTTGCACTTGTGAGAGGCTAAAAATGGCCTCGGTCAACCTTAACAGTCAACCTTAAGGTAACATGTAACCAACACCGAAAAGTCTTTGATATATCTCAATCCATTAAGAAGTAAATGCAGCACTTTGAAATCAGTTTTTGATGGAAAAATCAATGCAAAATAATGTTTTTTGGCAAATTTGAGATGTCCTCTCATTGCCATGGTAAAAGTAAATTTAAGACTCAGTATGCCATTACAAAGGCTATGGTCTAGTCAACATTTGTGTCAAGTTTGAACAGTATTGAAGTCTTTTTCATACTTTCATAGCAGTTTTAACTTGTAACAGGAGGTTTTTCAATGAAAACAGTCTTTCTTAACAAAGTGCTCATGAAGTAATGTGTTAACCACAGTTAATGGGCGAATAATTTACACTGACCCCCTGAACAAAATGGCCAAGACCACAGCCTTGCATGGCAACCTGTTAGCCCTGACCACCTGAATAAAAGAGCCACTCAGACCACAGCATCAAATGGCAAAGGCCTTGACTACCTGATCAGAGAGTTATCCTTTTATATACACGTATATTAAAAATACCATTTTTAAGGATGGTTGGTTGTCATTTACAATTTTTATGCCCCCACAAAGTGGGGAGCATATAGCGTTGAACTTGTCCGTACGTCTGTCCGTCCGTACGTCTGTCCGTCCGTAAGTCTATCCGTACGTTCCGAAATCTTGTGAACGCAACTCCTCTTAAACCGGATGGCAGATTTTGCTTAAACTTCCAGGGATGAACAACCTTAATGTGTAGATGGTAGTAAAGGAAGGAATTTTCGCTGCGACCAAATTTAACAGAATTATGGCCCTTTGTTGATTTTTTCACTATAAACCATATAGAAATTTTGTGAACGCAACTCCTCTTAAACCGGTGCACATCTGCACAGTGGGGGCATCCGTGTCCTTTGGACACAGTTCTAGTTATCTGAATATTTCAACCTTTCATTTTACTCAATAACATATAAAGAAAGTATTCGATTTAGTGTACAAAGAAATTTATTCATCATAACATTTTTATGCCCCTATATATTTATTATTTCCTTTTCTGTTTTGTTACAAGGCTTGTTTATGATGCTTTGTAATATAGAAATACAACATTTTACAATATACAGCATACTGAGACAAGCATGATATATAAACATTATACATACGTTCTTCTGGTTCCACTGACAGGTCTGCTGTAACGAAGTTAGCCAGGAACAAGCCCTCTCCTCTGAGTAAAACCTTTCCACCAGTTAGAGTCACTGAAATACCATATTTTTCAATAAATTTTGAAACAATAAATATAAACAGTCTTAAATCTTACAAAAATGATTTGTGCCATAGACACGTCAAGTTTGCAGTTTTGAACGGTACATCGATAATGATGGCAAGCAGAGTTATATTATCAAACAAAAGCTGTCGGAAGGGCAGCGTCCTTGACAATTCTCAGTGCTTAATAGTAAAACAAGAGCCTTTTAAATGAAAAAGTTCAAAAACAGCCATAATTCTGTCGAAATCAATGTTAGAGCTATCAACCTTGGATACAGACCTCCTATTATGCTCTCAAATAAATGTGTAAGGTTTTAACCTTACCAAAGTGTGACACAAGCCCCAACATGAGTGTTATAGCTTTCCTTACTCCATGAAAAGCGAAGCAAAAAATTAAACTCAAATCACAAACAGTTGAGTCACAGGTGTGATTACAGATGTGTGCAGGTTGGCCATTTTCTGTATCCATCATAAATACTGACCATTATTACCTCAAAATCCATCAGAGTTCATTTAATTACTAACTGAAAAGATCTAGGTAATGCAGAGATAGGCTCCTAAGAAGAAACAATCATGTTCTGTTAACCAGCATATGAATAGCTAGCTCACAATTGTCACACAGCTACAGTACTCCCTCAAGTACTATAATGTATTGAAATGACTGTAGTTAATGGTTTACAAATTTCTTATATCATTTTAATGCATCATGTTTATATGTTTAATAAGTAATTTCCTAATAAGATGACATTTATAAGTCTACCCTTTTAGTATAAATTCAGAGTCTTCCAACTGAACAGGCAGACTTCTATTTTATCAACAGACCTGTGTCTGCTTGTTCAGGTAAGAATTTTTATATATTTTCATTTCATTATGCAATGTTGTAGTATTAAAACTGTGTACTTATTTTAGCTATCAATCTTCTGATAAATTTATGTACTAACTGAAAATAACAAAATAATTGACTTATATAAATGTAAATTATGTTGTATTTACATTCAGTTGTGTTTGTTAATATACAGTCATTCTTACTATGCATGTTAAATTCACTTTCAATATGTATTTACAGTTAAATACTTTAATAGCTTGAAATCATGATTTTATCATAAAATGATCAAAATAAAAAGACTTCTATTTTATCAACAAACTTGTGTCTGCTTGTTCAGTGAAACCCAGTCCAAATACAAAGCTAATACAACACAAAGATCCCCTGTGAAACATTGGAAGAATAAAAAACCGTTAATAATTAGTTTATACAAAGTTTTAATAGACTGTGTTTGAATCTATAAGCTTATTAAAACACTCTCAAATCCGTTGCGAAAACCAACCCTTACTAAGCAATGAGGTGCAAAGTTTCTTGCTCACAGAAACAATGGCTAGCCCCTGACAAGATTTGAACCCAAGCTGACTAAGCAGTCGGCAATCCTTAGAACACTAGTCTTTGTTAATTGCCAAATATGACAAATATGATGTGAGGGACTTCTTTCCATCACATTATCATAATCTTTGGGAAAAAAACCTTTAAGTTTAATAGTACAATCAAACATAAAAAGATCAAACCACATGAAATATTGTCAATATTCACCTGTCATCAAGTACACTGATAAGTAGGTTAACTAATTATCCTCCACTGCCTCAAAGTCATACAATGCCCTCACCTGAAACATAATTTGTTAAAATATAGCTTAAAAAATTGTTAAGTATATACACATTTCTAGAATCCTTCCCTTCTTTCGAAAACCTGATTGTTTTAGCTTTTGCTATCTGAATGAAAAAAAATAGAAATTAATTCCTCCTATCGCCCTTAAATAGTTGAATGGCTTCCTGGAATGTAATCATTTGTCGTTATCAGCAGTTTTTAACTTATATCAGTGAGATATAATTGCTTTTTTTTCAAAGAGACCACTTTATAGCTTTTTGAAACGCTGACTTTAAAGCTTTCATTAACCATGGTTTTATTGTTTAGTACACCAAGATTTGTTTATCTTTTCAAACATTGAATCTTTCTTTGACCTTAATCTTTTAGTTTTTTAAGCCACAACTTCATAGTTTTTTTTACCGTTAATTCATAGTCTATTTAAGTGTTTTCAAACCTTGATTTTATATCTTTCTTTAAACATGATTTTATAGCTTTCTAAACAATGTTTTTATAGCTTTTTTAGCCTTGATTTGCCATGACCTTTATAACTTCTTAAGCTTTTTCAGCCTTGATAACTTTTTTAAGCCATGATTTTATAGCTTTTTGCAACCTTAATTGTACAGCCTTTGGTAATCATGATCTTTAAAATTTATAACTTTTTAAGGCATAATTTTATAGCTTGTCAACAATTTCTTTCTTACCTTTCTCACTTCCCTAACTCTTGGAGCTCCGCCTCCTGAAGCCCTTCCCATAGAAAACCCAGTAGGATACAGACTAGTTGTTTTCTGACTGGGACCTTTGTCTTCATCTTGTAGTAAAAGTGCAATTGCTTGAAACAGAAATAATCTAGAATCAATCAAAGTCAGTTAGCATTGTTTTTATATCTAATTGTTTTTTTTTTATATCTAATAATTATTGGAAAATTTCTAAACATTATTGTTTTCATTGTCTTATTTATAAGTAAAATTCTTTGTAATCATTTTTCAAGTTATTATTGTCCATATCAAATGTTTATCTACTGCATATCTCAAACTTGTAACTACTTAAAGCTAACCATGGAAACCATCTCAAGAAACTAAGGTAACCTACCTTTAGCTAGATCATCTTCCTCCTGTTGTGAGTGGGCTACATTTGGGTCTTTACTCATAACCACTGTCTTCTTAGGCTGTAAGTAATATAAAATTTATTTCAAGTTTTGGCCATTTTCTTGCATCTTTATGTAACTTAGCACACTTAAATAAACTCTAGCATTTTCTGTTGCATCCTTTATCAGATAACAAATTAAAATCAGACCTGAATAGCAATGGACATTATGAAACTCAATATGTTTTTGTAGAAACGAAAACAAGCTATGCTTACAAGAGACCAGAATTTTTTTCTGCCCCAGGTGTCCAGCAGAAGCTGTTCATTTTTACCTGCTACATATTTTTACTCATATCCTAATGCAAATTCTACTCATAAATTAACGCGGAAAAGAAGAACCCCTGATAAAGACCCCCCCCCCCCCACTGCGGAGACATGTAGTTTGGTAAAATACTTGCTTAAAAGCCCGAACACAGTAATCTGGACATATATTTATCACTGGCTATTTCAGCATCAAAATCAGCATACTGACACAGGCTGCCACACAGCAGTGCAGTGACAGACAAAAAGAAAACCTTGATTCATTTTTCCCCAGCTATTACTCTCCCTTCTCTAAGCTTGGGGGCAAGTGTTACAATTACTTGGTGCTTTACTTATTCAAAGTATCTTAATAAATATTTCTGGTAATTCCATCAACAATGACATAATAATATTTATCACAAACTCGTGCCGCTTTTGTGACTTCGTAAAAATGGTATTGCACAGCTGTGCATATATTTTGACATGACATCCATTGCGTTATACAAACATAGCGGAAAGCCACGCTTAGCCTAAGCGCCTCAGTGAAAAAGATTATTTTTGACTTTTAACAGTCTTTATTTTGGGTATGTGATAAATAGAATATCATACTTGTGTAGATTCTTTACGGAACTTGATCAATAAAATAATATCAAGCTCGCCAGAGGCTCGCCTAACATAATTATATTTAACTTGTTCAATAAATTCTGTATTGAGCCTAACTCATTCAATACCGTATATACACGTATACTGTTACACTTACAGTACTGTCTGGATCAGTAAATTCATGCTCTTCTTTCTTTAAACTGTCATAAAATGAGGGTATCAAACTGAAATATAAATGTTAACAACTTAATAAGTTTTGATTTTTCTGAAATTTTAATATTATGTTTGTTTTGGTTACCGTTAAGCTCAATTTAACACTAATCCTTTATTTTAGTATCCCTTAAGCAGCTAATGGATTGTTCTAAATTCAAAGCCTGACAAGTCCATTACAAAAATCGCCAAAGAAAGCAAGGTAAGAAGTTGAAAATGATAACAGTAAAATAACTTTTTACTTGATCTTTTATGTTATCATGATATTGACTCTTGTCCAGATAACATCAAATTAAGTTTCATTTATCATTCTGATAACAATATAGTAAACAGAGTAACAGAACTTTACCTCAAGGTAAACAACCATATAATTTTTCAACATACATTTCAAGATGTTATCTCATAGAAAGAAGGTTAACTGTAACAAAATTGACATATTGTCTATTGTCAATATTTGGCGGGTATTGAACTTATAAATCTTACTTTCAGTTTAGTCTGTAAAAACAATGATGCTATTAAGCAAGCCTTATCAACTTTTTATAGCTCATCCAAATGATGTCACTACCTTATACCTCACACAAAATAGACTAGAGCACAAGTATAAATCTCGGACAAAAAGATCGAGATGAAGCAAGTTCTAGTTACTTATGTAATTTATAAACAAGAGCCATGTCAACATGGCCATCCCCCGCCGAAAGTGTTTGCTTATTAGAAGAATGTATATGTAGTAGAGCAGAATAATTCAATTTTAAGAGGTCTTTTGGTAATGAAAACTGATGGCTGAAGTGAATACAGATTTGAAACCTATGTGAACACTGATGACTGAAAATAACAAAGGGCAATAACTGAAAAATAATGCAGGGTAGGTTATCATTCTTGTGTGCTGCACCCCTCCTCAGTAAAATCTATCCACCTATGAAGTTTCAAGTTGATACCTCAAATACTTTTTGAGATAAGCTCTGGAAAAAATGGAATGAAAAAGAACAAAGGGCAATAACTCAAAACTTATATAGCGAAGAGTTATCATTCTTGCGCAAAGCATTCCTCCTCAATAAGATTTATCCACCTATGACATTTCATGTTAACATCTCAAACACTTTTGAGATATGCTCCACTCAGGTGAAAAATTAAGTATGAAAAATAACAAAGGGCAATAACTCAAAAAATATGAAAGGTAGAGTTATCATTCTTGTGCACTGCACATTTCCTGAGTGAGATCTATGCACCTATGACGTTTCATGTTGATATCTCAAAGGCTTTTTGAGTTATGCTCTGGACAAAAATTAATTTTGAAAAATAACAAAGGGCAATAACTCAAAAATTATGCAGGTTACAGTTATCATTCTTGTGCACTGCACTCCTCCTCAATGAGGTCTATCCACCTATGAAGTTTCAAGTTGATACCTCAATTACTTTTTGAGATAAGCTCCGGACAAAATAGTATAAAAAGAACAAAGGGCAATAACTCAATAATTGTATAGCGAAGAGTTATCATTCTTGCGCAAAGCATTCCTCCTCAATAAGATCTATCCACCTATGACATTTCATGTTGATATCTCAAACACTTTTTTAGTTAGCTCCACTCAGGTGAAAAATTAAGTATGAAAAATAACAAAGGGCAATAACTAAAAAATTATGAAAGGTAGAGTTATCATTCTTGCGCACTGCACACCTCCTGAGTGAGATCTATGCACCTATGACGTTTCATGTTGATATCTCAAAGGCTTTTTGAGTTATACTCTGGACAAAAATTAATTTTGAAAAATAACAAAGGACAATAACTCAAAAATTATGCAGGTTACAGTTATCATTCTTGTGCACTGCACTCCTCCTCAATGAGGTCTATCCACCTATGAAGTTTCAAGTTGATACCTCAAATACTTTTTGAGATATGCTCCGGACAAAAATGTCGGAAGGACGGACGGACGGACGGACGGAGACTATTACTATATCCCCCGCCGCCTTTTCGGCGGGGGATAATAACTACATGGTGGCTAAAAGTACAAGATGTGAGGATATATGTGTGCCTGGTTGTGATCCAAGGAATTTAATTTAAAACCAATCACACCTGCATTGAGAGACCAACAATTGAACTAACACAGTAAATTATCCATATAGATGTATTACTCACTTTAAAGCAGGGTCTTCCTTAAATTCCTTTATTTCAGCCCATGATTTTATGATAAATTTTAATTTCTGTGCAACTCGTGGATGAGCCTGACTGGAAAAGAAAATTACAAGAAATTATAATATCAACATAAATAACATCATTTATTCATACTTTCCTTAACATAGTGGTGCTTTACCCACTAATCTAAAACAAACAAATTTCTTGTGAAGGTCAATTGCTGACCAACAATAATAGACTGAAATAAATTATTTTAAAACTTGTTGTGGCGTTAATATGTATTACTCTTACACCTCTGTTAATTACAGTTGTGACAATTCATATTTTTGTTTTAAAAATCGAAACCTTTTTTTTTATTCATTAAGTAAACACGTC
Organism: Ruditapes philippinarum; assembly: GCF_026571515.1. Lineage (NCBI taxonomy): Eukaryota > Metazoa > Mollusca > Bivalvia > Venerida > Veneridae > Ruditapes > Ruditapes philippinarum. Next base: position 24,430 of record NW_026854238.1, on the reverse strand, counting down.
ATATATTTACTGTTTTTTAAACAATCATTGAAATCATAAAATATACTTTATAGATAACAAAAGTACAAACCTTTTGTCCAATTAATGTCCTGCATTCAGAGATAAAATCTCTGGAACATATTTCAAGATGAAAATCCCTTCCACAATTGTTTACACAGGCACTCAATAGCTGAAATGTAATGAAAACTTCCATTTTAACAGCTTAACAACAAAGCTAAAAGCCACTGCTGACAATGTCATGTGATTTTAACTCGGCTTGAACAAGAAGCAATTTGCCTTTGCCACCAGTTTAGAGCCGGACGAGCCTGCACATACACTGTAGTCAGACAAGACTCTATACTGTTACAGTTAGTAGGTCTATTTTCATAGCCTGAATAGTCAACTGTTCCGAATTCAAAGCAGTGTAAATACACAAATTCAGCAAGTTAAAGGATTTTCAATGAAATATCACTGAGGATTTAACCAAAGTTGCCTGCGTACACATGTAACCAACAATCAAAGTTTGTCATTGCATATTTTATTACATTAAAAAAAGTCTACACACATAACACGCATTTGTCACAAAATTATCATAATCATTTGATTGCTAAGCTAAGGTAAATCAGTTATTATGTTTGATATAGTATGAAATAACACCTGAAGCAATTCTTGCTTTCATTCTACAGTTTTCGTATTACATCTTTTTTAAATTGTACATGTATATCTAAATCTTTCATTCACCTTTCTTAGACCATGTAGACTAGAACGTTTTCATTAATCCCATTTTTAAGTGCTACACATACCAAATTTTAAATAAGTACTAATCAGTTAAAATTAATTTTTAGTACTTTAGACCGGCAATAATGTCACTTTGTTAACATTCAAGTTTTGCGAAAAATGCAAACAATATTTTGGCCTCACATGTCTATAATTTTAGTTGTAAGAGTTATGTAAGAGTCTATGAGTTTAACCTAGGTATCATTGTGTTCACTAAAAAGTCCAAATGGATGAAGGTAACATACAAATATCTTTGCTTACAAGTTAAATTTCTATCTAGCAATTAATGTTATATTTATAAATCTGATTTTCATACTGTAAAAAGATATTAAATATAACTTTACCAATTAGTTTTTGTCTTGACCTGGTCACATATATCCATAATCAGACCCCAGTCTTCCACTGTGTCCATCTCACTTGTCGCTTTATCTAAGGAAATAAAATCAAAGTACTAAAAAAACATAACATATGTTGTGAAAAGAACATAATTATATGCATTTTTCCAAAATAGAGGACGAGGTGTCATGAGGGATGAGGTTATATAACCCAAAGCACTAACCCAATAAATATGTCCGTGAGATTTCTGCGTGGCATGGTCATATAAGTAAGATGTTTGTTTGTTGACAAATACATATAATTATATATTCCTGATACAATTAAGGACGTGTGGGCCTTAACCTGTTGTGAAATATATTTACTATAACCAGCTGTGTTAGCTGGTCAAATCAATTGACTAGTTTAGTAATTAAAGGATTCATGGCTTATTGATTTGTACTGGTCGGTTGTAGAAACAGATTTGAGAAAGTGTCTATAAGCTTACAGCTTCCCACATCATCAAACTAAAATTAATTCTGTATAAAGTTACCAAGTATCTAGACATGTTTATTAGAACCATAGGGACCAAGTATAGTGTTTTGTTAAAATACAAGCAAAATGAGCATACCGCATACATATAATATGAAATATATAACTTATATAATATAATTATGCAAGGGGTTGAACATGCCAAATAAGTTGAATTTTACAAGTTCAAAAGAAGTCCAGATTTTATAGTCAACCCAAATAAGTTAAATTTCACAAGTTCAAAAGAAGTCCAGATTTTAAAGTCAACCCAAAGTTAAAATTAAAATCTCTATGTCAAAGTCAAGTTTAAATTCATCAAATAAAATAAATGACATAGCTCAAAGGCAAACTGTTTTAAACTTTACTAATAAACTAACACATGGATTATCTTGTATTTCAACGGACAAAATCGTGCATATTAGCCTCACTAGACATTTGACATGTAAATCTTGAAGAGTGCTTACTTAAAAAAAACTATTATCTATCCCTGCATATGATGCCTGTCATGAAAACTAGATTTCATTCTTTGAGTTGCTTTAACCGTTAATTGTAAAGGTCATTAATCTTACTGTCAACACTGAGATATTTTTACCACAATTTCATATGTAGCTTTACATATGTTTCTCCCTGACCTCCCACAAAACAAAAATTCCCAGGTTCGCTTGTTTGCAGACGATACTGCAATAAATATTGACATCTGCAAACCAATCAGTCCAAACCTCCAAAATGACCTTAATTGGTTAGAAAAGTGGGAGTTGGAGTGGGATATGGAATTAAACCTCTTCAAGTGTCAAGTTTTCCACGTCACAAAAAAGGAAACATTCTATCCTAACACAATACTACCTTCATAGAGTCCAATTAGAATCTTGTTACCTCATCACGCCATGGCCACCCTTTATGTTAAAGATTATTCACAGCATCTTCAGACTATTATAAATTCTCTTTCTTTCCTAGGACAGCATACCACTGGAACCACCTACCCCACGCAGTTGCCCTACTTCCCAGTAGGCTAACCCAGTGCAGTTCAGTACAGCCATAGCTTGCATTGAACATGTCTAACCCTAGTTTTCCAGCCTGAAATAGGGGGCTGAAAAGCTACCTTGGGTTGACGCTCAGACATGTCTTAAAAGCAAAGGTTGAATTCTCTACGGCAAGTCTCTGATGTTTATTTTCCGTAGCCATTACTGAAGTACATTTTTGTACTCTTCATTAAGAGACGAACGGGAGAAAGCACGTGTCATGTTTCTAAAATGAACATGAGGTTCTCGGGATCGTTTCATGAAATAAATCTTATTTACAAAGCTGGATCTACAAGGTGTAACTGTTTAGTTCCGATGCATGACGGAAAACTTTAAAACAAACATGAATAAAAAGTGTAATAGTTTGCATCTTACATGCGTATTTAAATTAAATGCCTTTTGTTTTCACTTAAGCTGCATTCAAATATAATACACCGATAAACACTTTCAGAACCACAGGTGGCAGTATCAGTGTTTGGACACCCCATCCCTATCTGCCCCTGGACCCCTACTACAACCCTTAAAAAATAATTCAACACTCTAAGGCTTACTATAAGGTACCAAATACAAAACCACCGATGAATTTATTTAAAAAAAAAAATTGTCCACTATCAAAATTATAGTTATATAAAGGTGAAAAGCCTACTATATGTTCATTTGCCAAACAATGTGGAACACAGGAAATCGTCGTTTCGGCGACTGAGGCGCATTCCGGCGGGATTTTGCTGCATCATTCATTAACACCAATAAAAAGAACTAGAATTCCACAGCTTATCTAATTCAAGTCCAACGAATATCACTATCATTCCGATTTTTTCTGTTTCACGGTATTTTTTTAATTGTCGTAGCCATTTTGCAGTCTGATACCTGGTTTGAAATATGCGATCTGATTGAACGAGCCAAATTGGACGTCCAATCAGATTGCGTATAACACACAGGTATCAGAATCCAAAATGGCAGCGACAAGTCAAAAATTACCGTGAAATAGAAAAAATCGATAGAATATTGATATTCGTTAGACTATAATTAAATAAGCTCCTTAACAAAGAAACTTAAAAAAAATAGTTGCCTCAAATGGGATTCGAACCCAAGACAATATTTTGTTCACGATAAACTTGTTGTTTAACATTGATGTAAATAATTTAGCGAAAATCGTTTCGCCAAAAAAGTCCAACATGTTTATATCTCACTACTCGACAGTCAGATTTATTTGTGTAATACGCTCTGATCGACATCGCTAAAAATAGCATTTTCATTGCTTAAAATCATATTCATCCGCGTAATTTGTGATTGTGCATTTATTGACAATTCTATAACCCAAAGCTACTTTTAAACTTTGAATGTGCTGTAATTTGTTGGATACTTGTAACAAAATAAAATATTTCTTTCGTTTTAAGCTGTTTTAAGAACTACTTGTTGTTAGGTTTGTCGTGAGCAGCTGTGTTAGAGATTGAATGTCAGCTTTGTATTTCCGGATCTTCGATCAGAAAATACAATAATCGTTCATTTTTATTTTACATTTTCCGTTTTAAAACTGCCATTCGGTATTTTTTATACACTGCTTACGTTTATTCTGGTTCCCTGACCTATTATGGTTCCCATATAACAAAAAAAATCATCGGTCATATACAGCTGAACATTGCTTTTGCAAGCTAAGCATGTGAATAAGGAAACTTACCAGATTTGGTGTCCAAAACGTTATCCATATAACATTGACGTAAAACATGATCAGAGACGGTTTCAATGTTGAATAACACAGATTATCTCTCTGATGAAGACAGCCATTTTAACATTGTTTATCATGAATAGAAGTGAATTCTGGCCGATTGAAATAAGTGCACGAAAATTCCGTGCGAATACAATTTACCTACACCTTTCACTGCTCACAGCTTTAAGGCCATGCAAATATTCTTTATAGTTTAATATATTCAACGTGAACATACATTTAATTTCAATTAGATCTATTTATAATTAAATGTGTTCATTAATTTATCTGTTTTAAACTTAAACGTCGTATAAGTCAGATACAGATACTCGTATTTTCTTCAAACGTGTCTTCTTACAGATGTAAAGAAGACAGTTCGCTAGGACAAACAACAATTTATCTTCGGCTTCGCCTCGGACAATTTGTTGTTTATCCTAGCAAACTGTCTTCTTACGTCTGTAAGAAGACACTTTTGAAAAAAACTCATACAGCTCGAATTCGCTATTCCTTTCATTATCTGTTTATATCAATATTGACAAATAGGGGTGTCGATAATTCTTAAAAGTGTACTATTTATCGCCTCAATCTTTAACCACCTAATCAATCACTCATTTTCCATGTGTGAAGCATAATGGTGAAGTGTTTGAGTGTTCGTTCTGTAAGTGAAGAGACCTTGATTCGCTGGTTCGAATCCTGAAAAAGGCATCTTTTTCTTTATTTATTTTTTTTTTTTTTGGTTTATAGTTGCTTTTTTTTACAACGAACTGGATATTAGTTCCCCGGAAAATTCATTCAAACAATGCTATTTGAGAACATTTAGTTATATACACATTCGCATTCAACAAAGTATAAGACAATACAGTCGTGATTAGGGTAATAGATGAGCAATGTTTGAACATATATAGTAAATACCAATGAGCCAAAATTGTTAAAAATGTGGCGAATGGAATTCAAAGTTTAAAACAGAATAAAATTGATTATGCAATAAACAGAGGATATTGAATGAGTGTTAGTTCAATACTGAATTTATTGCACGAGTTGAATAAAATTATATTATGCGAGCCTCTGGCGAGCATAATATTATTTTGTTAAACGAGTTCAATAAATTCAGTAATGAACTTATACGAATTTAATATTCTATTTATCACACACCCAAAATAAAGACCGTTTAAAGTGAAAAAGAGTCATTTTTCACTGACGCGCCAATAGTATAACGCTAACATTAGCGCGTCTTTACACTATGTTTGTATAACGCTAATGACGTCACGTCAAAATATATGCACGGCCATTTTATATACCATTTTTACGGAGTCGCAAAATCGGCATGGGTGTGTGATAAAATGCAAAACGTAATAATTGAAGAACTTGAACTACCCATTATATCTTGATGGTTCGACCATTTAATGTAAACGTTATCGTGTTCGAATTATACTGTATCCATTACATGTGATTTTGTTTACTGGCTGTAAAAATGGCTGTGTTAGATTGTGATTTGAGAGAGAAGCAAAGAGCTTTTTGCAATTCGTGGGTTATTGGGTAAATGCGGGTCCGAATTAAAAAAAGATCTAGATTTAGTTTATATATAACTGCCCTTCCAAATTCCGTTCAATTGCCATGTTGGTGGTAGAACTAATGTTAAGGATGATTCCAGACAGAAAACCGATGTCCAGGTTTTGCTAAATCCCGCTGATATTCCTGACCTGTCTCCTTGTGACTTATGGTAAAATCCACACATCAAATCTTGCCTTCGCCGGTTGAAAACCCGTAGTGCCGTCGGAAGCGCTCTCTACCAGTGTATAAACAGTTTACCAAAAGAACAGTTCAAAAATGTTTTTTTCGGAATGGATCCTGAGGCTGGAAAAAGTGTGTAGAGGTCCATGGTGAATATTTTGAAGGACTCTACTAATTATTTTTCACAGGTATGACTTATTTATAAAAATGCGCTGCCGTTACCACTAATCAAATTCAAGTAAACTGACCAAAACTAGAATTCATCACTTTATATTTTTGCTCTCTTTATGTCAATTAAATACTGAACTGTTTTTGAAACGATTGGAATACAGCTAATGTTGTCTTTGTTTATGCTTTCAGAAGCAGAGTTAAATTCTTCTTTAAGAACCAATTTATTTATTTAACTTCTCTTTCATTGTTATTTCAATCTTTTCACGCGCAGGTGTGTTAGAGCCGTCTCCGTGGTCGAGGGGTTATAGTTGATGACTTCTAATCCAGTTACCTCTCTGGCGTGGAATCGATCCCCGGGAGATGCTTAGTAGTTTAGCGCGGAGGAAGGTAGTCTAGTATTGGTGTAACTCTCCAGGAACGATGGTTAGGAAACTACCCGCATATATGACTGAAATACTGTTGGGAAAAGGCGTAAAATGAAACAAACAAACAAAACAAAAACAGGTGTGTTAGTTCTCATACTTGTCTGTGAAGTCAAATTTGGAGTAGGATGTTTCTGTCAGATTTATCATCCTCTGCACTATAATAAAATTGGTTCTTCATGTATATTTATCCTTCAAAACATTTATCTTTGCAACCTAAAATATTAAGTGTACAAACAAAATATACTACATAAAATTCAATAAGGAATTACACATTTATACGCTACAATTTCATCAGTTATGTCACCAATATTTTAAAGATATTCTTCTAGAAATTAACTATATTGTCAAGTGAAAGTTAAATGAACTATAAATTTCTAAACAAACATAAGGGAATGTTAGCATAATGATGTCCGCCTCTCAAGCAAGGTATAGTGGGTTTAATCACATTACAACACATACAACATGAAATATATACAAACGATTAACATACATGATTATGACAAATGTGCATTTATGTATAATTAAACAGACATAATTAAGTTCAAGTTAAATAGTTTCATATACATGTATAACCTTCTATATATCATTATATTTCTATATCATTATATTTCTATATATATTTCTATATCATTATATTAACATTTAATCAGAGCAATAAGTGTTTAAGCGTAACAATAAAAACATATTAATATACTTGTTTACATATTTCATATTTCAATTTCATACTGATAAGGCAATGTAATTATATAAGGTTAAAATGCCTCAGTATTCACACATCTTACCGAAACGAAATATAAGCTATGTCAATTGGGCAAAACAGCTTAAATATTTCCTGTCATTTGAAGTACTTGTGTTTATTTAGATAAAACGTTTAGTTACCAAAAGAAAACTAAACAATCGTATATAAATTTACAAGCATTTTGTTTAAGGTCTTTTTTGAGAAACGCATCTATGCAATATATATCCAAAACACGAGGATTTAAGATAGTTCTTAAAAACTTTCAGAAAGTTACTGAGTTCACGACAATTTTGTCTTTCAACACTATTAAGGAAAGTTGTTCGAGCCTTTTTAAGTGAAATACAATTTGAGATTACATGGAGATTTAGGTCACTTGTTTGAGAACCACACTAGCTTCTTGCATGTTTTTACATCACTTTGCTTTGCTTCAACAACAACTTTAGCAGTACATAACGCATGTTTATTGAATTTAGAGAGTCGGAATTTCTGGCTTATATCGGTATGTAAAACTTTGAAGCGCCCAAAATCATCATCGCTACTTATTAATTAGCATCTTTCTTACCAATGCTGTGTATGATATTTGCATATAGCGTTCCATTGTAACTTGTTAGGAAATATTGCTGTTTGTAATAATTTCAATTTTCAATAATACGGAAAAGGTTATTATTTCTTAGAATTCTACAGACGTCAGGTATATATCCGCTTTGTCCACTGAACGGTCTGTTTGCATATACTAAAATTAAATGTTTTTTCTTGTCAATAAAGTTGAAGGCATTGTACAGAGTTTCTGCAGGAAATTAAGCTTTCATTTGTCAATTTCTGCTATAGCAGGTAACCATCCCAGCATGCTTAGAGCCATATCAGTTCTTCTTGGAAAGTTTTGAATGCATTTTGCAGCTAACCGTAACCGGAATAACCTTTCCATCTTAAGGATATCAGTGTCTGTCAAATCATTCCATAGTTCTGCTCCATAAAAGGCAGTTGGAAATGTAACTTTTTTCACTAAAGAGGCTAAAACTAAGGGATTCACGTCACCAGGAGTCTTTAAAGCACGGTTGCGTGTATGATCTTGAATGCCTTATTAAACTTTCACATTAAAACAAACCATGTTTAATATAGGATTTATTCTGCAATTTTTTCATATTTTGAAAACCAATATCACATGATCTAGAGGTTTTGCAGCAAAGTTCCACGTTTACGTATAAATAAAACCACATCACGTAATTTCGAATTGTCTCCACAAGTTTTTCATGAAACTGAATTCACAGATTAGATAGTCTGCATGTTGAACGATAGTCATTGAATTCTAACCAGTCTTCCAGATCTCGAAAAAAGTATAACATCGCTGATACTATAAAACGTGATCTGAAAGTTTCATATTATTAAAAGCGCGCAACGTAGTCTCGAAGTTCCAAATTGTTTGATTTCGCACATTATTAAACGTGGTGTATGCAGTAAGAAATAGAAGTCACGTGGTTGAATTTTGAATATGAATTAGAAAAAGAGCTATCACTTGACTTTATTTGGAATGTGCAGTGACAAAAAAAAACAACAACAAAAAACAAAAAACAAAAACATTTTTCTAAATTCTCGATGGTTCTACTCTGTTTAATTTGACTGTTAGTTTGTTTCTTTGATTTGATTTGTTTGTCATATTGACGCTGTAAATGTCATGCGACGACTTTCCAGATTTTAAGGTGGAGGAAAACTTATGTGTCTCCCTGTGCATCATTTCAGACACAAGCGGACACTGGAGTAGACCAACTGACCTTCCATAAACTAGCAGAATAGCTTTGAAAGAGGGGAAAATAAGTGATTTGAGGTCGGCGACCTGCAAGTGAGAGCAGATAATGTTGTACTTTTAAAATGAATACAGTTACTGAAGACTTTAGAGTTAATGAGCAACATTCTGTATTTTTCAATTCAATATTTTGAAGGCATATTAAGTCTTAGAAATGGATTTCTTCTTTAGAAAGGGCAAAGATGTGTTTTATATCTTTTGATTAAAGATTTAGATTTTGCGTAACGCTTATCATTTAGATAAGTTTTGCTGAAAGTGAAATAACTTTTGAAGAAGTAGCGCAATGAAACCTAAGTTGAATTTTGAATTTTATACAAAATATTTAATCACTTTAACTGTACTGAATGCCAAAATACAAAAGAAACAAAAGATGGTTGAGGTATATGACCAATGGATTACTGTTAAGAAACTGTAACCGGACACAAAACGAACGGCTTTTGGAAATAAATTTTATATCATTTTTGCCGGCTTGATCTATTCCTTTAAATTAAGTGGCTCGGTTAACCATTATACCCCGGTCACATATTTACGGAATACGCCCACGGAAGAGCCACGAATTAATTCTGGCACCGTCCGTAGCTACCCGTTCTGGTCAGTAGCTCTCCGTATTGTAACCGTTATCAATCGTAGAAGTCCTTGTATAACCGTAGTGATCCTTGACGGCATTGTCACGGAAAGCCACGATCATAATACGTTGTACTTCGGAGAGGCAGTGATTAGCACGGTCTTATACGGTTTATTGCGTTTCAACACGAAATGGTACAGAATGGTACGGTCCCCCATATCACACAGAACACACGGCTTATACGGTTGGCCACCCGTGTAAACCGTACATACAACTGAACTAACCGTGAGTTAACCGAGTTACACTCGGGCCATTCGAGTGTATCCGTGCAAGCCGTGTAAAATTTTTAAAACTTTTAAAAAACTGGTACGGATGTAATGTCCGTGTATGATCGTGTAAACGACCGTACAAGACCGTAAGAAACCGTGTTAGACCGTATGAGACCGCATATACAACCGTATTTGAAGTCCACTCCACGAGTGAGCCCAACCGTACCAAGAACGTATATAAATCGTACGGAATCGTTCGAGACCGTCCCCAAGTCCCACACCCAACACCCGATTAACATCCGAATGTCACACGATCACGGTACGATTCACTCGAGTGCAAACACGGTTTCATACGATCGCCATACGACCAATACGGTTCAAGTACGAATTATACATGGCAGACACGGTATAGTACGGGTATACAGGGACTCACTCGGGCTCTCACGGTCATCTGTTGCACCTTGTATTGTTTTATATAACCAATATTCACATATATAACACCAATCCCTATCAGTCTTATCATGATTTTTAATTCCCTTATCCTGTCATCTGTTGCACCTGGTATTGTTTTATATAACCAATATTCACATATATAACACCAATCCCTATCAGTCATATCATGATTTTTAATTCCCTTATCCTGTCATCTGTTGCACCTGGTATTGTTTTATATAACCAATATTCACATATATAACACCAATCCCTATCAGTCTTATCATGATTTTTAATTCCCTTATCCTGTCATCTGTTGCACCTGGTATTGTTTTATATAACCAATATTCACATATATAACACCAATCCCTATCAGTCTTATCATGATTTTTAATTCCCTTATCCTGTCATCTGTTGCACCTGGTATTGTTTTATATAACCAATATTCACATATATAGGTGTTCTTCGTTGAAAGTTTGAAAATTTATGAAGCCAAGCCATCAGAACGGGTCAATTTATATAAAAACACACATGAATATGTGATAATTCGAGCATAACTAGAACAAAAGTCAGCAGGACCCTATGTCATCCCTGTGAATGTCGAGTAAATCGAGTAAAAGTCTTGTTCAATCGTACTAGGCCGTACTAGGCCGTACTAGACCGTACTAGACCGTACTTGGAACCGTGCAACAATCGTATGTATTCGTATGCAAATCGTGTTCAAACCTTGCTTGACCGAGTATATCCGTGCTTTATTCTTACATGCTCGTGCTACATTCGAGTCTTACTCGCGCCAAAATAATCTTCAGGCACGATTGGAGTTAAATACTCGTACCAGTCAATCCGTGTTTAACCGAGTATACCGTATGGGAACCGTGTGCCCAACCGTGTTTTGTGTGAGACGGGCTTAAATGTACGGAAAATTAAGTATCATGTACTTTTTCAAGGGTATAAATACTACCTTCTTGATTAAAACAGACATATTTGCATGAACATTCAATAAATGATAATTGCCATTTACTGGCTGCAACTTTATTTTGTTTTCAAAATGGCACAGAATGCGTAGGCAGTGGCCGAGCTGCTTGATGACATGCATAGAGGTAAAATAAATTAATATCGTACTACAATTCTTTTAATGTCCCCTTTAGCTGTTCAGGTTCCTATATACCGGGCAATAACTTACAAAGGATAATTTTGCTGTATATTTGCATTTTCATGATTGTGTGTACGTATATTGCTTAATAAAGAAATGATAAAAATACAATGAAATATGTTTTAATTGTTTTTGTCCCATTATGGCATATAAATACAATAGAATTTTGGATTAAAACGAACAGCAGTTACCTCATAACAATAAAGTCTGATTACATCTGCATATGTTTACATTTGGGTAATGAATAATGATTTAACGAACATAGTTTACTTGTTTATTTATAATAATGCTACCATTGTAAATATTGCCGATACCATATTTGTCAGATAAAGATTAGGTATCGGCAAAGTTTCACTGTCTTTCATTAGTTTAACTTTATCACTTTTAGACAACTCTCGTCAAATTATTTTCGGCCATGGAATAGAACTTAGCGCCGATAAATGTCAATTCTGTTGCGTTGTCATTTTGGGAAATGAATATACAAAAAGCAACGCAGTATACAAATACTCTATTTTTTATTCATACTGATTTTTACTTATCAATTCCTCGTGCATTTTGGCATTTATATATAACCAAACTCTTTTGAATATATGTTCCGTATTAGTTTCCGCCACTGGAACTCTCTGTTCAAATGAATATATTCGAATGTGTTCAAAGTGTTCGGTGTTAACGGATGATATGACAACGCATTTACTGCTGAACTGTCCTGAAAACAATTTATTAATTGAAAGTATGTGGAACAGCGTAATCGACCGCCTTGGCATGAACTGGTTTTCGGACTTGATCGGCCGTGAGCCTAGGGAGCAGTGTGTCAGGTGCTTTAGCTTGGCCATCCAGAATAACGATACGAAATGTTCAAACTTTTGGATGACTAAGTGTATGTTCAAAATGTACAAATATTTACAATGGGAGCATTATTATAAATAAACAAGTAAACTATGTTCGTTAAATCATTATTCATTACCCAAATGTAAACATATGCAGATGTAATCCGACTTTATTGTTATGAGGTAACTGCTGTTCGTTTTAATCCAAAATTTTATTGTATTTATATGCCATAATGGGACAAAAACAATTAAAACATATTTCATTGTATTTTTATCATTTTTTTATTAAGCATTATACGTACACGCAATCATGAAAATGCAAATATACAGCAAAATTATCCTTTGTAAGTCATTGCTCGGTATATAGGATCCTGAACAGCTAAAGGGGACATTAAAGAATTGTAGTACGATATTAATTTACAATTTAACTCAATGATAACGGAACAAATCTCAACTTTTCTGATAAATGATAATCGTTGAGGTTCCGAATAAAACCGAAAGCGGGTACATATAATACCGAATGACACCTTTAAAACGGAAAAATGAAAGGATTTTACCCACTTCCCCGTTTATAAGCTTTTGCCTTATTTCATATTACACGTCATACATGTTATCTAAGAGCGCTACAGCCCTCGCGGCCGGACTTTCCGCGTATTACGCTGCGCCTGTTCCAATCGGCCCTTTCCGACAAGGATCATCCGATATGCACTTACTGTACGCACGTGCGTACGTGTATAAGTGCAAAATGACCCAAAAATGAAGTGGTTAAACGCTTTTAACCCAAATCGGACAAGAATTACACAAAATCGCGGATTTATATATTACATTGTAATTACTAATTAGGATCCGTGACAAAATAGAATTAATATTTTAACCAAATCTGAGTATATACTGTATAATTCATTATATACCTATAGATGAAATATTGAGAAATATTGATGAAATAAAATGCTTATTTTCACTTTCGTATTTTCACTGTAAAAAAAATATTTTAGTGAAACATATTTTCCGCGTTTTCACTGGTGTCTGGTCGAACTACTTTTTTTAAAATTCTGCCAGTACACACAATTTAAGGAATAGTCTTCTAAATTGTAATTTAGAAATAGAGACAAATGTATATAATAAACAAAAAATTCAAGTCTTTTCTATAAGAACATAATTTATTTTCATCTTGTGGCATGAAAATTATCACATTTCACTCGTGGCTACCGCCACTCATGAAATATTTATTTTCATACCACTTGATGAAAATAAATTACGTATTTACAGAAAAAAAGAATATCCTCTATGTATTTTTAACATCTTTTGCATATTTGTCCGTTTATAATGTCCATGCAGTTTATCTATGTAAGAATGTATTTTTTATGTGTTTAGGTTTTAGGACCTCAGTGGAGCTCCTTAAATTAAATACCTTAACAAACTTATATAATTATTATAAACCATTTTTTAACTTTAAGGTCCCAGCTTCTTTCAATATTACATTTTGATTCCACTTTCAATTGTTCTTGCGTCTTATAGACATTTGCGGCTTATAATGAGGAACGGGGATTGAGGATCGAGGACAAGTTATATAAAGGAATAATCTCAAAATAATCTAACATTTTATAAAAAAAACATGGTTTCTTAGTAACGGATAACACCAGCATTGTCAGCGATAATTTGTGTTTATATCACGTGGTATTGTCCTGAATAATATTATTCCTAAGGCTCTACTTTAGGTGAGATGTCCCATCAATAGTCCTGACCGCCATATGTACTCGCATTTGTTAAATGAGTACATTGTTTCAAATAAAAACATGGAATTAAAGCCCCACAGTGTATATCCAGTAACGCTGGAATGTGAAAATAACGCACGACTCGTCCAATAAGTAACGCCGAGTTGTGCGATAAATGGCGGCTACTTGACAGGATTTCCAACGCGGTAAATAAGCTGGCCAATACATTTTTTTATCTAACCGAACTGAAAAAAAATGAATAGCTGCATACGGCTGCAAAGGCATTGTCTTTGTCCCTTATCAAGATTATTTCCACGAAATTGTTTACATATTATACGGTATAATTTCGATTTTAGGTAGGTAAGTGACATTTACTAAACTTCTTATGATATAGAAAATCGAAATAAACTGATAAAATGAGATTCAAGTCGTTTTTATGAGGCCACGCCGATATACGTGAATAGTGCTTGGCGGTAACGCCGGAAAATGTGATTTTATATGACTGAAAAAAGTGTTGAAATATCTGGGAAAAAGTGATCCTTCGGAAGCATTAAAGCAGCAAAATAAATCATGAAAATGCAGACTCGGTTTAATTGGGTTGTACATGATAGATAATAAAAAGTGCAACAACCCTCACGCCCCCTAGCACCGGCTTAAGCGTGACTCAACTCTCAACACTTAAAAGTGCTGGACTCAATTATTCTAAAGGACCAGAAAAATACATATCAACACTGAAGTGAAGTACGGGGCACCTTTTTACGGATGCCACTATGCACTTGACACCTGCTGCTTTGATGTATAAATATCGCGTTAAACTCCCGATTCAGTAATTCACTCCATTTCAATTTCACATTTCAATATTTTCAAATTATTGCCAGAGCTTTAGGCCGTACAACGACTTGAAAGATGACTTTTGAGTTAAGGATTTTGTGCCGAAAAAAGGACAATTAGGTACAGTCCCTATGGAAAGACCGGGCATCTAAACCCAGGGCAAGCTTAAGCGGTCACATGCATTAGTCATTGCTAGGTCAATTTCAGATAAATCTTAATAGATGTATAAATGAGGACCAACATGGACAGCTGACCAACAGCTTCGCTCCCGCCTAGTCCCGACACAACTCGAACCCGGACCCGTCGCACGTACATATAGTCAAGACGCCAAGATATCCGTGCTCGAGTTGCCAATCGTTTTGACATCATCAAAGGACGAAACTATTTATGCAGTCAACGCACTAGACATAGAGGATATTAAATGAGTGTAGTTTTATACTAAATTTATTAAACGAGTTGAATAAAATCATATTATGCGAGCCTCTGGCGAGCATAATATTGTTTAATTCAACGAGTTTAATAAATTTAGTATTGAATCTACACGAATATAATATTCTATTTATCACATATATAAAATAAGAACAGTAAACTGTTAAAATGAGTAATTTTTCAATGACTCGCCTATAGTGTAACGCTCACATTAGCGCGCTTTAACGCTATGTATATATATAGTGCAAATGACGTCACGTCAAAGTGTTATTACACTTGTGTAATATCGTTTTTATTAAATGGCTTTATTACACTCCTGCGCCGCGTATTATGTGATAAAAAACAACCGTCAACGCAAACGACCATTGGCTGAGCTTATGAGAAAAGTTCCGGATTTTTTAAGGCTTGGCATCATTTCGTCTTGCAATTACTAAACTGAAAATTAAGATGTAAGGAAAGAAGCACAGTAAGATATCCCGGCCTTATTTGAAGTGTTCATAATATGTGTTGAGATGACCCCTGAAAATTTAACGTAACTGTTCCTGACATTATGTCGCAAATGTCAAATGCTCGAATGACGAATAAAAATTGTTTCGCGCATGTCACATGATGGTGTGCCAACCACGCTTATTCTTTGGTCCTTCCGAATAATCCAGGTGGGGAACAATAGTTTCATATAAGATAAGATAAGATAAGATAAGATAAGATAAGATAAAGATAAGATAAGTTTTATTTCAAGTCGGCAAGTTTTCAACATTACAACATAAGCTCTAGGAGCTTTTATAACCGACTGTAAATAACATAAAGTATAAGATCAACAAAGATAAAACAGCTACAATAAAAAATGATTAGACATGTTAAATATACATCACATGCATAAAATAGACCTTTTAGGATATATTTATAAAAACGAATCATATGCTAAAAAACTAAAAATGATAGTTTACCCAAATCTACATCACTAGCAAAGTCTAGTATCTAAAAATTTACCTAAAGTTCAATAATATACCGAGTAAACAATTAAAAATTTAATGAATTATTTAAATAAATAAATAAATAAAAATATTAAAAAAAAAAAAAAAAAACAACATACATTTTTATATATAATTTAAATATGAAAGACTATGGATTATCAGACTACACAAAGACAGAAGGTATTAAACATGTAAGTCATTAGTTGAACTCATTTAACAGCTAGCTTGAGTCATGCTGGAAAAGATAAGCAAAAAAAAAACAACAAAACAAAAAGCAAAATCAAAACAAAAGATCACAAAATAAAGCAACATCCTATCTAGAAACTAAATGATAATATTAACATAAGCAGGGAAGAATAGCAAAAACACATTTAAAGCAAGCAAGAAAAAAAAACAAAACAAAAAAAACACACATTTAAAGCAAGCAAGGAAAAAAAAAACTGAAGAAGCTAAATGATAAATGTGACCCTAAAGAAAATGTTCATACCCAGAAAAATAAATAAAAAAGTGGAGTAAATCAGGATATAGAAGTTAGCTGCAAGCAATACATTTACACTGTTTACCATTCCAGGATGAAATTAACTTTTTAAACTGAGCAAAATTTGAACATTTTCTAAAATTTTCGGGTAGAGTATTCCATAAAGCAGGTGCAGCATACCTGAAAGATTTTTTACCTGTAGTTGTAGTTCTTACTTGCGGGATCTGCAAAATATTTGAATATTTAAAATTAATACCAGTAGTTTTCTTGACAATAAGGTCAGACAGAACAGCAGGAGACATATCATGAAAATTTTTAAAAGTTTCAATGGCCATAGCCCTCATTCTTCTTATTTTTAGAGTTGGTATATTAACTTTTATCAGCATATCTTCATAACTTGAATTAAAATCATTATAGACAAATCTGAGTGCTCTTTCCTGTAGTTTTTCCATCTTGTTTGTATTATTTTCTGAACAGAAATGCCATGCCATAGGACAAAAATTAAAATTGGACAAAATAAAAGTATGAAAGATTGTTAGCCTATTTGTTTGATTTAAATTGTGACCTATTCTTTTGAGGATGTTTAACTGATTAGCAGTTTTTTTACATATATTGCTTATGTGAAAATTAAAATTTAATTGTTGATCAATGTCGATGCCAAGGAGTTTTACAATTTCGTCACATGTTATTTCACTAGTATTAATTTTGAAAGCTGGGGATTTAATACTGAGGTCAAGGTCACCAGATAAACCGGAAACTGACAGTCTTATACGAAATATTAATTTCTACAGATTTACAGTCGCAATACAACTATCTTTTATTATCAACAGATGTATTTTAGCAATTATCGACGTCTTAGAAACAAAACAGTGATCTTTTAACTCAATTTTTACCGAATTTAACATTTTTTCTCACCTTGATCTGGATTAAACTAGACGCTTTACATTCCTGACGTAAGGCCTGTGCCAACCGGTGTTAATGTAAAAAAACTGTCAATCAGCTGTTATTTATCAAAATGATTGCTAAATTTCTTAATCATCTACTGTGTGATACTACCAGGCTACAAATATAGTAACTATCTTACATCAACGACAGGTAATCTGAAACCTTCAGAATACATATCCTACTTAAGCCAATCAACAAATGAACATGTCAACAAAGATGTAAATATACCAATTACCAATATACAACTCTCCTCAGATTTTAATGTTACCACAATTTTATGATTTACTATCATCTGGTGCACAGCAGAAGAGTGAAGCATCAACAATAAAACTAAGTCATTGCTATCGACTCTATTTATTAGTCCTATCTGGAGATATTGCTCTAAACCAGGCCAGTAAAATTTCCATGTGGAAAAATGTGCCAAACCTGTTGCCAAAGAACCATCGAGCTATTTTATTGTGAGGCATGTTATTACTGGTGGCATATCAAATGTGCAGGGATGTCTTCGGAAAAGTATAAAAGTCTGTCAAACAGCGAGGAACCCATGGTTATGTGATCAATGTCTACTTTTTCATTTTACTGACTCTTATTTCGAAGAGAGTGAAAGCAACCTATCAACCCAAAGTTTGGAAAAGGAAGAAAACACACATTCTATTTTTGAAGAACTAAGATCTACAAGATCAAAACATATAAATAAATTTATCACAGCTCATCTAAATATAAACAGTATAAGAAATAAATTCTGTGAAATTCATGAACTACTGTTGGATAAAATAGTTGACTTATGATTTATTTCTGAAACAAAATTAGATTCAACATTTCGTGATGGCTTACTTGATATTCCAGGCCTATAAACTCCAAAGAAGGGATCGTACATCTTCTGGCGGTGGTATTGCTGCATTTATACGAAGTGACATTCCAGCAAGACGAATAAAGGATCTTGAACATGAAACTAATTCGAAAGTATATATTTTGAGGTATCCTAAACAAAACAAAATGGATAATATCATGTGTCTACAGACCACCAAATATGTCTGACAGTCAATTTTTCAATTGTTTAACTCCAAATGTTGATAAAACTTATAACTCAGTATGACAATGTTATGTTACTCGGTGACTTTAACTATGATTTACTTCAAAAGAGAAGGGAAACCCATTGATGGATTTTATTGAACTATTTGATTTTTTAAAAATCTAATACAATCTGCAACATGTTTTATGAAAAATTGTACTCCTCCCCTTTTGGATGTCATCTTAACTAACTCTAACGCCTCTTTGTATGAAAACAATGAATTTTGCAACTGGTTTTAGTGATTGTCATAATATAAATAAGTACAGTGATAAATAACACCATTCCAAAAATCAGAAAATTAAAATTAGTTTATAGAAGCTTCAGAAATCTTGATATTAATTCACTAAATATTGATCTTTCTTCCATAGTAGTTCCTACCCCTGATAGTATACAATGCTCTGAAGAAAATGTAAATAAAGTATATGAACTTTTGAACAGGATATCCAACAAATTTTTGACAAACATATCCTATAAAACAGATGTATAGAAAATCAAAAACAACTCCCATTACATGAATAGAGAACTTAGAAAAAAGCAATATATAACAAAAAAATGTATTAATAATAAATATTTAAAATGTAAAAAATTCCAAAACATGGGAACAATATAGAAAAGCTAGAAAATCATGTAAATAAGATAAAGAAAAAGTCAATAAACAATTATTTTAATGAAAGGTGTATATTGGAGGATTTGCAAATCATCAGAAATTCTGGGATACAATCAAAAACCATATTTATCAAATAAATGTACTCTTAGAACAGCCAAAAATTATACTTACTGAAAATAATAATATTATATCAGACGACTCAGAAGTTGCTGAAATTTTTAAATAGCTTTTTCACAAATGTAGCAGAATTCTATAGGGAAAGATTATGATTACATGTAGAAAATCATCCCTAGTTTATTGCTCAAATCAATGATAGAAATTTTTAGAAGATGCCTTTAGCTTTGAACAAAACATCACAGTAATATATCTAAACTTATAAATAATCTAAATGTTAAAAAGGCCACAGGGGCAGATAAAATTTCAGCCAAATTTATTAAACTAGGTAAAACCATCACTAGTTGAACCGTTGACAAATCTAATTAACATCTCAATTAAATCACAAGTTTTTCCGACTAAATTAAAACAAGCACAAGTAAAACCACTTTTTAAAAAAAAAATGACGCTATGACCAAATCTAACTATAGACCAGTAAGTTTATTACCTATTCCATCTAAACTTTTTCGAAAAGGTATTATTTTGATCAGCTCTCTGCTTTTTTTTTGTATGATATATTTGACAATTATTTATGTGCTTTTAGAAAGGCCATGGGTGTCAAACTACTCTGTTAAGACTGCTTGAGGACTGGAGACAGGCCCTGGATAACAATGAATATGTGGCAGCAATTTTGATGGACTTATCTAAGCATTTGATTGTGTGCCACATGACATTCTTTTAGATAAGCTAAAACATATGGCTTATTCAGGCCCTGCCACCAACCTCATGCAATCTTATCTGTCAACAGGAAACAGCAATAAAAATAGGCAATATTGTAAGTTCATGGGCTAATATATCCAAAGGTGTCCCTCAAGGATCAATCCTGGCCCGTCTACTGTTCAATATTTCCATAAATGACATATTTTTCTTTATAAAAAAATGTACTTTATATAACTATGCAGATGACAATACCCTTTCTTTTCGGAACTAAATATTTTGATAAACTAATATGTACCTTAGAACAAGAAAGTAAATAACTATCTTATAAAATTGTTTCATTTTAATAAAATGCAAAGCTAACCCTGATAAATTTCAAGCTATTGCTGTAGGGAAGAAAACTTTCATATAAATACGTAGCAAATTAAATCGTGTGACTGAAAAGAGATCGGAAAATGTTTTGCTGGCGTCTTAACGGATTTGTTTAGTAATGTTTTTTGGTGAGAATCAATCAGGTTAAACATACAAGATTGTCCCCGAGCGCTCAAGATTCATGGTTGAGTGATTTTCCATGCACTTTACTGTTAGCTACATTTGCGGGAAGTTTGTGAGAGGGATGTGACGGAAACGATAGTATGGGAGGTTTTGAATTGTTTCTTTTATTTTAGGACGTCCAAGAAATAAGTGTCAATAAAATATGTAAGTTATTTTATATTTTATTAAAACTATATGGCCGAAACGTAATATTATTACACATAAAAATCGGGAAAGCGTTACTGTTTTTTTTAAGGAAAAAATGTAAATATTTCACAGAAAATCCTGGAAATGTTATTGTATCACATAAAATTTGTAAATTATCAAATATTTTTCGTAGGTTCAATTTATTTGACACAAAGTTAAATTTGCCATAAATAAGGACTTTAATTATAAATTAGCATTAATGACGTCCATGGGTGTAACAATGATGATGAAATGACGTTATTCAAGGTAGTGAGCAATCATCAGGTAAATCTAGTTATTTATAGAAACTAGCTTTTTTTAGAAACTAGTTATATTTAGACAAATGAGTTTTAACTTTTCCTCGTAAGTTTTATCAGCTTCAGAAGATGAAATTTCAATAGGAACCAATGAACTTGCAAGTAATCATACTATATCGGGCCTTGCTTGTGGAACAAGGACAGCAGACATTATGCAACGTAAAAACAGCATACTTATTTAATTCAATTTACATTTGGAAAACTTGACATTATAAGAAATTTGATATACATATGAGCCGCGTCACGACAAAACCAACGTAATGCGTTTGCGACCAGCATGGATCCAGACCAGCCTACGCATCCGCGCAGTCTGATCAGGATCCATGCTGTTCGCTTACCAACTCTATTACCAAGTAGAGAAACTGATAGCAAACAGCATGGATCCTGATCAGACTGCGCGGATGCGCAGGCTGGTCTGGATCCATGCTGGTAGCAAACGCACTATGTTGGTTTTGTCGTGACGCGGCTCATATATACATGTAAATGGTGTTATGTCAGTAACTGAAAATACGTAAATTACAAAATTTTATTTTAGAAATGAAGATTTTTTGTCAAAATTGAAAACTATGTTTTATGTTTAAGTATATTGACGATATTTTGTGTGCATTGTGGATATCGATTTTGGTTGTTTTGGTTTCTTTCTCAAATTTTTGGAGTTGGTGTGTGGTTGGGGTTATTCGATTTTGGTTCGGTGTTTTAGTTTGTCTCTTGTGGGAGTTGTATATGTGTGTTATGGTAGTTTTTCTCTGTCTTGTTGGAGTTGTAAAATGTCATTTGTGTGTTATTGGTAGTTTTTCTTTGTCTTTGTTGGATTGTTAATGTCATTTGTGTGTAATGGTAGGTTTTCTTTGTCGAAAATTTGGCTTTATTTCTGAATAGTTTGGGAATTGGCGGTCGATAAGAAGTTGATTCTTTGCTGATACACTGTGATGATTTTAAAAATTTTAAATTTTGTTTAAAAGGACGAATTATTTATTCATTTAAATTTATATAATTTCTTGAAAATGGGAGACACATTTATTATTTTATTTTGAATTTTTGCTGTACTACCAAATTTTTTTAAAATTTATTGATGTTTAATTAGAAATGTGATTTTTTGATAATTTTTTAAATATTAGGTGGAGAATGCGAAATATATTAAAGTAAATTGCCCCCTTTAGTTTCGAAGGGACATTTTAATAATGATTTTTGGGGGTTTTGGGTGCGACTTTTTTTTAACAATTTATATTAAATTTTTTTTATCAAATGCAAATTTTAACTAGTATTTTATTGTTTTTTGGTTTTTCTTTTGTTTTCGATTGCTAAAAAAACATACGGGATTACTTTTAAAAGGCAAACTAAGATAAAATTGTTATTTCTAAATATTACCACTATATATTTCAGACTATTTTCAGTTGATGGTTAAGTAAAAATATGTAATTATCATTGACGCAGAGTAAAGCTAGAAATGGCGGGGAGAATCCTCAGCAGACGACAGTTGTCGCACAGATGCAATCATGCAGCCATATCAGACTGCCGAATTAAAGGCCGGCCTAGCTCTATACTTGACTCCTTTCAGCAGGTTAGGGTTTTGAAAAAGGAAAAATCAATAACTTTGTAATGTATGTCTTGTTTACTTTTTTGAAAAAAACAACTTTTCGTGTCAATGTTACATTATGTTGACATATATTATTGTCTAATGTTTCATAATGAACCATTTTTTTAGCCGAACTGTTTTGAAAAACGAGTAAGGGCTATTTTAGTCACTTGGTCGTCTGTTCTTGTAAAAACACTTCGTTTTTGCATTAATTATGTTTTGTGTGTAACTTTCCTACCTCAGAATTCATTATGATTGTGTAACGGGGAACATAATTTAAACACCTTTAACTTTAAACTAGGTTTTTATTTATTTTTATGTGACCAGTGTTAAAATTGGTCAGAATTGACAAATTTTATTGAAACAAAGTGTTTGTGCAAAATATTTTAAATCTAAAGATTTTTACGTAAAACAGAACAGCATTTTACAAACTTTTGCAAAAAGCAACAATAGTCCGTTAAATTTGTGCATACGTCTGAAACAATCATCATTTTCTTAATAAATTTTGAGGTATAATGTAAAGATACTTTTAATAATGAAAATTTTGCAAAATAACATGAAGAAATTGTGTAAAAAAACTAAAATAAAGCACCATTATTCAAACATTACAACTTGGGAATAAAGGAAAAGAGAAATCAGTTCAAAAAACGTACTAATATTTATTAATAAAAACGTGTTGGCGTGAAAACGGCCATGGCTGGATAAAAGCATTTTAATTATTTAACCTATTGAAATGTCTATGTGTTTCGAGTTTAAAACTACTAAATGTCTTTACTATAACTGTTTTTTTCCCCGGCAACGGTTGCAAAAACGTTCGTTAGGGTTAGCACATGCTTCTACTCAGGTAACACAGGTACAGATGATAAATCACTTTACATGGGTCTGTTTTACAAAAATTGATCAGCCCTCCGATAACGGTCGCTGAGACTTATAAGCTTCTCCTGGTTTCTGTTCCAGCCATGACGTGTTAATATGTTTATCTGAAAATAATAAAAAGGGAAGAGACAAAACAAAGAAATTGAACGGTTGTGGGTTTGTGGTGGGATTCAATATTTGATTTATTAATTTTAGATTTTTTAACGATAAAACTAGTCTACCTCTTCATGGTTCCCGGGAAAGAAAAACCCTTCCCAGAATTTTTCGCCCTTATATATGACATAACCGTTAAGGGGTTTCTCCCTGAAACTCTTTTTGAGGCCCTACTGGGTTGTTAAATAAAAAATTTTAAGTTGGGAAAATTTTTTAAAATTTAATCCCCTAGGGATAAATAAATTTACTGCGTTTAAAAATACTCTGTTTTTAAATTGGGG
The DNA here is from genome assembly GCF_026571515.1 of Ruditapes philippinarum. NCBI lineage: Eukaryota > Metazoa > Mollusca > Bivalvia > Venerida > Veneridae > Ruditapes > Ruditapes philippinarum. The sequence continues at coordinate 210 of NW_026854238.1, read as the reverse complement.
GAAATGGGGCTACGTCTGGTCATTTAAATGATTTTGACTAAAATAAATTTTTTTTCCTTGTTGTCATACGCAGAAAAAACATATATTGGGCAACTTATGACAATTTTTTTCCCTGAACTAAGAGGAGCCAGTTTTTAAATTAAAAATGTATCCCCTTAGATAACCGTATTTAAAGCAGTATGTTTAAAAATAATAATTTAATTTCATTTT
>NW_026854237.1:0-29956 GCF_026571515.1 Ruditapes philippinarum | reverse complement strand
GAAAAATACACAACATAGGTATTCATCGTAAAAACTGCAGGATGAACTTTAATTAACGTACGGTATTTGATGATTATTTCAATACAACAAGTTTGATAACAATATATCATTTCTAAATTAAGTTCTTTAATGGAAACCTTTTTTTTTTAGTAATAGCTTGACCCTATGGGTTCAAAAGCAATCTCTACCTGGGTTTCCACTTGAGGTATCAAACTCATTGTCCAGAATCCTTGAAGTAGACTTACCGACAAGCCGACTCCTATATACCTTCTAAATTTCATAATTATGTCAAAATGTCATTTGCATGTCTTTTTTCACTGACTATTTTCAATAACACTTTAAGACATTAAAAAAAACTTTAAAGTTCTCCCCACAAGCATTTTATTCTATATGAGCTTTGTCTTCTGTATGTAACATTATCATTTGCGACCTTGACACCAAGGGGAAACATTTGTTCCATGTTAAATCAAAATTTCTCCATGCATGAAGAAAAATTGCTCCGGATAAGCATTTTCTTTTTTACTTTAAAATGTGCCCTTGATGTAGGTTTTTCGCGTAATGTTTCATAGTGGTAAAGATTTGTGTCAGGTTAGAAGTTTTCTGGATGGACAGACGAAGAGGCGACACAAAAATCAAGCAAATTACAAAATTTGAGCTTCAAGGTCAATGTCATACGTGAAATTTACAATCAATTTGATCTACTTACTGGACTTTTCCAAAAGATTATTGTGTCGAGGCATGAAGACAATCCATTAGTTATAGCCAATCATAATAAAAGTCAAACAAAATTCAAACATTTTCTCTTGGTCAATGTCATTTATGAGTCAAGGTCAAGTTCAGTCTGGTAAAGATGAAGGTCTTGTACAAAGACTTGTTGTGTCGGAACTATGAAGACAATCCATTTAGACTTTAAAAAAATGGCCAATGTTTAAGTTTCTGAGCGGCAAAGGCAACAGCAACGACAACCTGACGGTAACAAAAGCTTGAAAGTTTTTTATGTTCTTGGAAAAGGTCAAGATAAAAATCAACAGGAATACAGTAATAACAATAAATTTCGATAAAATCAATCTTGGGAAAAAGGTACTTAGATTTTCATAAAAGAACAAGATGGCCATACTGGCCCTGAAATAGCTCACCTGTATATAGGCCCCCGGGCGGGGCCAATTTTAACCCAGGGGCTTTCATTTGAACAAACTAGGTAGACACCTATTGGAAAAATGTTTCCTGATAAAGATCTAAGCTCTAGCTCTTTGGGGTTTTTATAAGAAGATTTTTTAAGCTTCTACTATACACATAAAACAATGACCCTCCCTGGGAGGTGCCAATTTTGACCCCAGAACTTTTATTTGTTTAATCTTGGTAGACTCTGACCAGAAGATATTTCATGCTGAGTATCTAAACTCTACCTCTTTGGGTTTTTTAAAAGAAGATTTTTAAAATTTTTACTATACACATATAAGGAAAATCAATGAACCCCTGGGGCGGGGCCAATTTTTACCCCAGGGCTTTTATTTGAACAAACTTGGTAGACACCCACTAGAAGATCTTTCATGCTTAATATCTACGCTGTAGCTTTTTTGGGTTTTTTAAGAGAAGACTTTTTAAGTTTTTATTACTATATACAAATAAGGAAAATCAATGACTCCCAACCCCGAAATTTTGACCCCAGGGCATTTATTTGAACAAACTTGGTAGACACTGACTAGACAATGTTGCCAGCCAAATACTAGACAATGTTTCAAGCCAAATATTTAAGCTCTTGCTCTTTCGGTTTTTTATAAGAAGGTATTTTATGTTTTTTTCTTTTGGTTGCCAGAGTTCCGCATGGAATTAAATTCTTTGAGCAATTTTTAAAGTTGATTATCAAAGGAACATTCCTGTGAGGTTTGGATGAAATTGGCATAGCGGTTTATGAGGAAGTGTCGTTGAAATTATAAGTTTACGGACGGACAGCAGACGAAAAGCGATCACATTAGCTCATCATGTCACTTTGTGACAGGTGAGCTAAACATTTACAATTCAAGAAATAATTTGCATATCATTATATATGCCATTAAAGACCAATTTTGTTGTATTTATCATCATATTTCTACTGAGTTACTAACAAAGTTATGCTATATTTGCATATTTTGACCTATGTTAGGCAATTTTCGTAGATTTTAAGTGCCCTTTGTAACGTGTTATTTTACTTTTTCTGGTTACTTGACAATATTTTACTTTTTAATACATTAACAATGGGTCAAAGACAGAAAAGGCCGGGTTGCATTTGTATACAAAATATCATGAGGCTGTGATGTTACAAAAAATGTTAACCATTGACCATTAATGTCAAAAATTTAACCAATTCGGTAAACAGGAAGTGGATTTGCCACAGACCTGAAATCGAATCCCACAGTATGGGACCATGGCAATGCTGTATGCTAAATATAAAAAAGCTGTGATAAGTAGTTGCTGAAAAAACTGTTACAAAAATCTTCCTACCATTGACCATTAATGTCGAAAATTTAACTTAGTCGGTAAATAGGCAATGAAGGATCGACAGATCTGAAATGGATCCAACAGTATGGGACCACTAATGTTGTATGCAAAATATCAAAAGGCTGTGATAAGTAGTTGCTGAGAAAATAGTTACGAAAATTTCTTATCATTTACCATTACAGTCACAATTTTAACTAATCGGTAAACAGGAAGCGGATGAGCGACAGACCTGAAATCAGATCCCACAGTATGCCACTATGTGTCAATGCTGCATGCCAAATCTGTATCAAGAAGCTGTAATAAGTAGTTGTTGAGAAAACTGTTACAAAAATTTCCTCCTACCATTGTCCATTAATGTCGGAAATTTGGAAAATTTAAATATCAAATTGAAAAAGGTAGATATCCACGATTTAACTTCAGTTAATCCATCTGGCTTAGGGAAGGTCGGTGGTTCTACCCAGGTGCCCGCTCGTGCCTGAAATAATACCCGGAGGGGCACCTGGGGTCTTCCTCCACCAATAAAGCTGGAAAATAATCGACGAAAAAATCTCGGCGGGACGCTCTAGGATGGCCTGACTTGAGTGTACGGTCGCCCTAATGATTTTCCGGCGGCGACTTTAATAAACGCATTAAGAAAAAGAAAAAAAGTTAACTTCAGTAAAGTCTGGCGCTCATAAGAGTCACCAGATCACTGAAAAATGGGGATGTTGGGAGGGTATAATAATGTTATCATCAGGTAAGTATATATTCATAAAATTTCAAATTGATATTTAAATTTTCCAATTTTTTTTCATATCACTACTTACCTGATGATAACGATAAGAATTATCCAGATTTCAAAGCAGTACTTCATCCACTGGATGATGGGTTTTCAGTTATTCACTGATGTATTGTTCATAACATATTAACACTGGATATACACTGAGCTTTATAATACTGCACGTGTGTAACGTCGCTTTTCATTGGATAATCGTGACGTTTATATAGTTTTATATACACGACTGTTGTCGATTCATAAAGAAATCTTACTTTTTTTCTCTAAAAAGTGATGTTTGCTGTATTATAAATTCGTTATAAAGATTGCTGAAAGGTTATATGGCCGTATATAGACGGCTGTTTGCAATATAGCCGTTTATATAGGGCCATATAACCTGTCAACAATCTTTATAACTAATAATATACACTGATATACAGTAGTAGAAATCCCATTTATACATATCCCTTGATAAAATACTTCTTTACACTGTATATAAAATACCCTCCTTTTAACAGTAATTATACAAGTTACAGTTATTCATATCGAAACACTGTATTTTCAAGGAAATTTTGTTGACGCAACTCGCCGGTTATTTACAATTTTTTTTTTTACATATTATTGAAGTATTTCTGTTTAAACAGATTTCAAATAAAACTTTATAAAAGTGGACTATCTTGTCCAATCTGCAGCTTACATAATGTTTTGCAATGGAGTTCCTTTTAGGAGTGCCAAAGAAGCTCCAAGGCTGCGAGTTGAATGAGGTAAAACTTTCCCTGACTCTTTGTCAGACTCTTTATATTATGCTCCCTGTACAGTTTTCCTTATCCAAGCACCAATGATTTGACTAGTTACTGGTCGATATGGTCTGCAAAAGAAAATAAACAGCTTTGTTTCATCTTTACCATTAACTAATCTATGAATTTCTGTGCGTTTCAAATAAATGGTTCATGCCCTTTTAGGATCTAAAAGTTTGTTAGATGGGAAAGCCGGAATAAATATATATGGTGATATGTGTTCAGGTCTATCTGTTTTAGAAATTCCAGTCCTTATGAATGTTATGCCTCGATTCTGAACATTGACATTATTTTCTCCCAACTTTAATGAATTAATGTCATTACAGCGCCTAAATGTCGTGACCGCTATTAGAAAAACAGTCTTAAAGGTAACAAATTTCATATGTGTTTTCATCATAGGTTCAAATGGACATTTTTGCAAGGCTGTTAGGACCAAATTTAAATCCCACTCTGGAACTAATTTTCTAGTGAATGGTCTTGAATTGAAAACACCTTTTAAAAGCCTTATGATAAATATATGTTGACCAATAGGAAAATTATCAACTGGTGGTAAAACTGATGAAAGCATTGACCTGTAGCCTGCTATAGTATAATATTGTAGGCCTTCATGAAAGAGGTCTGTCAGAAAATCTGCACACTGAATTAAAGTTGCATTATAGGGATCAATTTACCGTTGATTACACCAGCGACTAAATTTTCTGAATTTACATGAGTAATTTCGTCTAGTACCAGCTCGCCATGAGGCTGAGAGAAGTTTTCGAGTTTTCTTTGAAAATACCTCTGTTCTAAAGGATTTGTTGATAATAGCCATGCAGTCAGACTTAACATTTTTGGATTTTGATGAAGAACTTTTGTGTTTGGCTGACTCAGAAGGTCTTTCTGGAGAGGTAACTTGATTGGATAAGCTACAAGATACTGTAACAATTGCGAATACCACGGTCTGCGTGGCCAACATGGAGCAATTAGTAGAATTCGACAATTGTACATTGTCATGTGCTGTAACAGTCTGGGAATTAGATCTATCGGTGGAAAAGCATATACAAAGATGTTTTCCCATGATATTGTCAGTGCATTTATTGCATATGCCTGAGGACATTGGCTCCATGAATAAAAAACTGGTAGTTTGTGGTTGTGAACTGATGCAAAAAGATCTATTGAGGGGTGACCTAGTTTCAAGAATATTGCATTCAGAATTGATTGTTTGAGTGCCTATTCTGTTTGTTTTATCACTGGTCTACAAGGACGTTTAACTTTCCTATCAAATGGGCAGCTCTGACAATAGTTTTGTTTTAAAGTAACATTTGCCATAAATCCCAGGTTTTCTGATTCAGAATTAGGGATTTTGTTCCGCCCTGCTTGTTTATATACTGTACAACTGTGGTGTTTTCTGATCGTATTAGAACATGTCTGTACCTGAGATATGGAAGAAAATGTTTGATAATGCGGTGAACTGCTTCCATTTCTAAACAATTGATATGTTGTAATTTTTCTGTTTCTGTCCAATGACCTTGAACTATTTGATTTCCCAGATGACCACCCCAGTTTCAATGAAACATCAGTTGTTACTGTGATTGAACACTCTATGGGAGTGACAGATCGGCCTTTCAAAATGTTCACTGGATTTAACCAGCAATTTAAATGTGGAACAAGGCTTTGAGAAACTGGTATGGTCATATTTAAATCTTGACTATATGGTTTCCACAATTGTAACAGATGGATTTGAATCGGTCTCAAACAATCGTGCATTGGGAATTATCTGGATACACGATGCTATCAGACCAAGCAAGTGAAGATAATCTCTTGCAGTACATGTTTGATTCAGTATTTTTGACAGCTAGATACAATGACAATATTTGGTCTTCTGTTTGCAGAACTAAACATTTTTGTAACTAAAAAAGGGCTCCTATGTATGTTATTGTCTGACATGGAATAAGTTGTGACTTCTTTTGATTTATTTGAAATCCTAGTTCCACAAGGAGATTTAATATCAGGTCTTTGTTTTGGATTAATTTCTTTAATTCTTGATTTACTATGAACCAGTCGTCTAGGTAATTTGCTAGACGTATGCCTAAAGTCCTCAAATACGCAGTTATTACAGCTGTTATCTTTGTAAACACTCGGGGAGCCACTGTAGGTCCGAATGGAAGGGCCACAAGTTGGTAACATACATCTTGAATGCAAAACCTCAGGAATTTTCTTTGGCTTTTGTAAATAGGAACTTGTTGAACTAGGTTTATCACAGAATTCCGGGTTTCCATTTTGAAATGTGTTTTCCTGAGAAACTGGTTTAGAGGTCTTAGATTTATGACAGGTCTTAAATCTCCTGTCTTTTTTTTGGACATTAGAAAAATGTACTGTAAAAACCTTCCATTTGTTTACATTTTAGAACAATTTCTATGGCACCTTTTGAAATTAATTCTTGAATTTCTGTTAAAATAATATTTTTGTTTGTCACACCAACAGGTGTCTTTCTTATTCCTGAAAAGGCGGGCACTGTTTCGAATTCCAATTTGTACCCCTCTTTTATGATTGACAAGACCCATTTGTCTGATGTTATTTTGTGCCATTTTGCAAGAAAATGTTTCAAACGACCTCCTACTGGTATCTTCGGAACCAAACAAAGTGTACTTACCAAGTCATTTCTTTTGATTGTATTTACCTCGAAAATTGCTGTTTTGACCCTGTGTAGAAGCAGCGGTTGAAGGCTTGTTTTGACTGGCAAAAGACTTGTACAGTATTCTTGTCTGAAAACTGTTTGTCTTTTGTAATCAAATTGTTTCCTTTTTGGACTGTAGTCACGTCTTTACCTTTTGAAAGATTGAAAATCACTGGTTTTCTATTTGTTTTTTTACATTTGTCCTTGTCATCAGACAGTAAGTCAATTATGTTTTTGCTAATTTCCTTTTTAGATCTAAGTTTACTCTCAAAGTATTTTCCAATAACGCCTTCATCAGTAAGAGGAAGATCCCACTTATCAATGTCTGGAATTTTCCTATCAATACCCGTATCAGCAATAGTTGCTCGTCTACGAACAATGTGGTGAAAAGCTCCTGCACGTGCAGTTTGATCAAGTGAATGCGATGCAATAGCAAAAATATCCTTCGTTGACTGGATAGCAGCATCAATATTTGGATCCTTATCCGTCAGTAAAGTAAGAAGTTTACCTAGACCTTGTTGCATATACATAATCATAGTGAGAGCTACACTTGATGCACTTTGACCTTCGTAAGCTAGTTTTTCAATATTCTTGTAAGATGAGCTGTATAAACTATGCCCATCTTTGTAAGATGCCTTCGACCCATATCTGTCTTTGAGCAAAGAATCTACTATTGGATCTAAATTAAACTAGGAACCTTCAAAAGTTGCTTGAAATCTTCACTTACTGTGAAATTTTCCAAGGATTCAAGTTTAAAAATTGACATTTTATTTGGCTCTGGACATCTCCAAACAGATTTCAATATTTCTTCTTGAGATTTATCCAAAATCAATACTGGTCTAGATTTTTCGGTTTTTTGATGGCACTGCATCTGGCCCAAACATTTCAAATAAAAATGTCACGATTCTCTTTTGACAATCTACAGTTACGAAAACGATTACTGTCTCATCTTCAGAATCTGAACTGTCTGACATCAATGAAAGTACTGTTTTCTTATTTACCATTTGAACACACCGATGATTCGTCATCATCACCGAGCAAATCAAGGCATTTTTGTGTATGTGGATGGATTGATAAGTTGTCATCAATATGTGACTCATTTTCGATGTTTCGCGACCGTCTATGGTCCGAAGGTGAAGATATCCGCGGCTTCTATGGTCCAGAAAGTCGAGATTTCGCGACCTAGCAAGGTCCGAATGAGGAGCTTTTCGCGATGTTCTACCATCCGAATTACTGTTAGCAACCGCAACGTCTGTAAATTTCCTCTCCGTCCAATCCTTCAAAGATTCAAACCTACTAAACCATTTCTGTTCCATGCGTTGTTCTAACAAATCCATATTAGAAGCACGTTTCTTTGTACTCGTCGTGGTTTTCTGTTTACCGGAAGACTCTTCAACCGGTGTAAGGATAGGAATATCCTCGTTAATATTATCCCGCCCCCTAGACGAAGTGGTAGCGGCTGATAAATCAAACGATACATCTGCCTCGGTCATATTACAAACTAAACTGATAGTAAATATGCGAAGGTGACTCGATGAGCGCCGTAAATTTAAAGTTAACTCGTGGATTTCTACCTTTTATAGGTAGATAGTTCTCTTTTTAGAACAGGCGTGTTACAGGTGACTGAGCATGGATAATTCTTATCGTTATCATCAGGTAAGTAGCGATATAAAATAAAACAAGAAACAGGCAATGCCATGAAACCAGGTTTTCAATTATCACCATTGTAGATAAATATGTTGTATTTGAAATACAAATACAAGCAACAAACAATGTAACTATGTGCAATGTAAAACATGAATAGGCACTGGATGACAAAGCTACTGTGAAAGTTTGATCAAAATCCGTTGAGAAATGTAGGAGTTCAGCACAGAAAATTATTTTCACTATATATTCTGTATAAGGAAAAATAACAAAGGGCCATGATTAGTGCGCCAGGGCATTTGATAACAAAGCTTCTGTGAAAGTTTGGTCAAAATCTGTTGAGAAATGTAGGAGAAGTTGCGCATGGTAAAAATTGTTCACTATATAATCTGTATAAGGAAAAAAAACAAAGGGCCATAATTAGGTCAAATATTATCCAATCACAAAATCCCGACAATATGCGCCAGGGCACTTGATGACAAAAGCCTCTGTGAAAGTTTGGTCAAAATCCATTGAGAAATGTAGGAACAGTTGGGCACAGAAGAAATTATTCACTATATATTCTATATAATGAAAAAAACAAAGGGCCATAATTAGGTCAAATATTATCCAATCACAAAACCCCGACAATATGCACCAGGGCACTTGATGGCAAAGCCTCTATGAAAGTTTGGTCAAAATCCTTTGAGAAATGTAGGAACAGTTGGGCACAGAAGAAATTATTCACTATATATTCTATATAAGGAAAAAAACAAAGGGCCATAATTAGGTCAAATATTATCCAATCACAAAACCCCGACAATATGCGCCAGGTCACTTGATGACAAAGTTTCTGTGAAAGTTTGGTCAAAATCCCTTGAAAAATGTAGGAGGAGTTGTGCACAGAAGAAATTGTTTACGCCCGCCCGCCCATCCGCCCGCCCGCCGACATACCTCAATCTAATAACCAGTTTTTTCCTGTGGAAAACCTGGTTAATTAACTAAGTCGATAAACAGGAAAAGGATGAGCAACAGACTTGAAATCTAATCCCACCGTATGAAACCCTGTATCAATGCTGTATGCCAAATATCAAGAAGCTGTGATGAGTAGTTGCTTAGAAAACTGTTACGAAAATTTCCTACCACTGACCATTAATGTCGAAAATTCAACTAAGTTGTTAAACAGGAAGTGGATGAGCAACAGACCTGAAACCAAATCCCACAGTAAGGGACTATGTGTCAATGCTGTATGCCAAATATCAAGAGGCTGTGATAAGTACTTGCTGAGAAAACTGTTACAAAAATTTCCTACCATTGACCATTAATGTCGAAAATTTAACTAAGTCGATAAACAGGAAGTAGATGAGCGAAAGACCTGAAATTAAATCCCACGGTGTGGGACTATGTGTCAATGCTGTTTGCCAAATATCAAGAGGCCGTGATAAGTACTTGCTGAGGAAACTATTACGAAAATTTCCTACCATTGACCAGTTATGTTGAAAATTTAACTAAGTTAGCAAACAGGAAGTGGATGAGCGACAGACCTGAAATATAAATATAAAAATATCAACCAAGGCATCTTGAGTTGTTGAGTTTTTGGTCAGAAACCGTCATTAAGTACAAGGTCAATATGACATTGACCCCTTGACCCCAAAATCAATAGGGGTCATCTACTGGTCATGACCAATCATCATACCAAGTTTGAAGTTCCTAGGCCTAAGGGTTCTTTAGTTATTGATTGGAAACCGTTTTTACCTACAAGGTCAATGTGACCATGACCTTGGACCCCTTGACCCCAAAATCAATAGGGGTCATCTGCTGGCAATGACCAATCATCATACAAAGTTTGAAGTTTCTAGGCCTAAGTGTTATTTAGTTATTGATCAGAAACCGTTTTTACTTACAAGGTCAATGTGACCTTGACCTTTGACCCCTTGATCACAAAATCAATAGGGGTCATCTGCTGGTCATGACCAATCACCATACCAAGTTTGAAGTTCCTAGGCCTAAGCGTTTTTAGTTAATTGATCGGAAACCGATTTTACCTACAAGGTGAATGTGACCTTGACCTTTGATCCCTTGACCCCAAAATCAATAGAAGTCATCTGCTGGTCATGATTAATCACCATACCAAGTTTGAAGTTCCTAGGCCTAAGGGCTCTTTAGTTATTTATCGGAAACCGTTTTTACCTAAGAGGTCAATGTGACCTTGACCTTTGTACCCTTGACCTCAAAATCAACAGGGGTCATCTACTGATCATGACCAATCACCATATCAAGTTTAAAGTCCCTAGGCCTAAGCGTTCTTTAGTTATTGATCGGATATCGTTTTTACCCAAGAGGTCAATGTGACCTTGACCTTTGACCCCTTGACCCCAAAATCAATAGGGGTCATCTACTAATCATGACCAATCACCGTGCCAAGTTTTAAGTTCCTAGGCCTAAAGGTTCTTTAGTTATTGATCGGAAACCGTTTTTGCTTACAAGGTCAATGTGACCTTGACCTTTGACCCCTTGACCACAAAATCAATAAGGGTCATCTACTGGTCATGACCAATCATCATACCAAGTTTGAAGTTCCTAGGCCTAAGGGTTCTTTAGTTATCACTCGGAAACCATTTGGTCTACGGACCGACGGACCGACGGACGGGACGGACCGACAAGTGCAAAGCAATATACCCCCTCTTCTTCGAAGTGGGGGCATAAAACATCTATTCAACGCAGAGTTATCCAACTTGTCAATCTGATGTACCTTGTTACTATAAATAAGAATTGTAAGTTTCAATTGAATAACATAAGTAATAATTGAGATATTTGACTTTACAAAACACTTTAACCGACGCAGACGCCGACGCGGACGCTGACGCCGACGCCGGGGCGACTACAATAGCTCTCATATTCTTCGAATAGTCGAGCTAAAAATCAAAAGTCCAACCTAATATGAAAATCAAAATTCCCTGAGGGGATTCCAACCCAAATGAGTAATTGACAACTGTTTTGAAGTAGGCAATCTTAACCAATCAACTACAGAGCATGACTAAATCAGCCAACAACTAGTTGTTATATAATGAACTTTGAAGCATAAAAACTGCAAGGTTTTGATATTTTCAAGCGTGTATTTGCATCAGCAAAAATCCCTATCCCTATATCAACTGGAGAAACACTTTTAAAAATATGGAATTGTTGCAAAAGTTGAAAATGAAATTTGAGTCCCAATCACCCATTAAATAACAGTCAATCTGAAAACAATCATATCACAAAATAAACGGCAAACAAAACGAGCAATGACTATAAATCAAGCAGTAAAAAACAAACAAGGAAACAGTCCTTACCATAGAAGAAATCAGTTATTTCACAAAAGGTGGAGGAGGCACATTGTAACAAATGGAGTAAGCAGATTATCTATATTTATATCTTCATAAAAAATACTGAAAAACAAATGCAAACCTGTGATATATATATTTTAAGCATTTTTTTTGTCCTCAATTAACAATTACTCAACACTAGTGATTTATTATTTAATAAATCAATCAATTTCAATGAGATTATTAATCAATTAAGGAATATGCAATCAGAACACATATATTTTATTGATCAGTAATGTACTCACAGAAGACTATAAAAAACTAAAAGAAGTTCAATAAAGACAGAAATATGAACATCCTGGTAACTATTACCTACTGAATCTAATTTACGGGTAGTGAAAAAAACGAGTAAAATACATGCAAGTAAACTCAATCTCAGACATTTAGATAATACCCCAAATTTGAATGGCAGTTTCGTATATGAACTTAGAGCACTTTTCTAATTTTATATAAAAAAATGACATAGAAAATGAAAACCTCTGGTGTTACAGGTACATGCTTTCTAATGAACATTTTGCTTTTGTCATGACTTCTCAATAATATAATGATTGTATCCATATAAGAGAGAGTATGGATGCGAGGTCTGTCAATATTTCTTCAACTTAGAGCAATAACTGGTTAACTCCTATAAAACTATGTAAGGAGTTCATCCGTTACTGCAAATGCGTGCACATAAGGAAAAGGTAACGGTCCTGTCTATGGGTGCAACAATATAATAAATGTGAAACTCCTTTTCAATATTCATAGGAAAATGATAAAAAAAAATCAAAACTGGTAAAAAGTTACATAAAAGGCCAAAAATTTCTTTGGCTAGCTACGATAAACTTATTTCATCAAAATATTCTTTATATAAAAGTGTAAAAAAAGTTTGAGAATGACAGAAGAATAACTGAATACAAATCCTGGCAAATGTAACATTAACAATTGGTAATAAAATAGCAATGGTAATCACCTTACAGCCAAAGTAAATGATTTGGATATCTACTTAGTAATAAGAATGATAAAGGGGAGGGATCTTCCTAATGAAAATATGAAAGGAGGCGGTATGAAATAAAATAAAGTGAGCAAATATAATTATGTTAATAATAACATGATGGTTTGAAATGGTTACAAGAAGTGTTGTAAAATTCACAATGAAAAACGGGGGGAAAAAGCAAAATTTTTCCACATTTCAATCTTTATTCATGATATTAAATTACAATGCACCTACATATTATATCTCAAATGATGAAAAGGTAAAATAATTAACATTATCATCACAATGATGACCAACATGAAGCTCTTTGATGTTTTTACACATATAGATATGTCTTTTTTATGAAAAAAAAAATAATTCACAAAATCTGTGATGAAAATGCAGATTATTAAACCCATGCGAAACAATTTTAATCTTGGGCCATGGACAAGTAACGACTCAAATGGAGAAGAATTACAATTAGTCTTGATCATATAAGAGAAAAAATATAAACAAAAAGTTAAATATCAGCATGATTTCACACACATTCAACACACTATATCTTTATCAAAGATGATTTTTTACAATATCAAAAAGAAAATATAGCCACAATAAAGCAAACGAAATAGAAGTTCATGGAACATCCGTGGATTATCCAAGTACAGTAAGTAACAACATTTCTTAACACCATTCGAATGAAACTTCTTCTATTCAGGATATCCATTTTCTATCTTCTCTGAATTAGCACAAAAACACTGTTCCGAACATCGCGGTCAGTTTTTTCTTTCTCAAAAATGTATCTATTTAGGGTGTAAAAAGGAACTTTTCCTCTATAATGTCTTTGCACCTAACTCTTCTCGGCTCATTTCTTCACACTCCCGTTTTTTTTTCCTAACTTAAAACACGATTTCTTTGTTTACACAAGAAATTAACTTTGTCACACTTGATTTAGAATACTTTAGTATAATTTCATGATTTCGGTTGTTGTTTTTTTTTCATCTGATTTTTTTACTATTTCATTAAAAGCACAGTTTTTCAGTTTGTTGTAATCACTTAACATAAATATATATAGTCAACATAACAATGTCTAAAACTAAAAATAAAACTTATGTCTGTTTATTTTTTTTGGCCATCATGTACCGGGTTTTTAACGATTTTTTTTAAAAGTCAATATAAAAATAATACAATGTTTAAAGTATATATCCAAGAAATCCTCCCTGGCCTTTCGAAGCTGTGGCTTACATTACTGTGGTGTGCTACCACAACATGGCGGATGCCCTACAATCACGTGATTTAATGTTATGTTTTGATACGGTTATTTGGTTAATAACAGTTTGTTGCACAGGTCACGTGACATTTATCGATGACATGATTGGTGCAATAAGTTATAACTGCCTATTTATCAAAACATACTGAATATGGGTGGTTTTGTTGTAATTCATTTATGAAGGTCTGAAGCAATAATATAACATGCCAAGGAGATAGAAGAGTCCATTACGGACAACTTGTGTATTTAACTTGTTTTTGGAAAATTTGGAGATAGAACATTACAGTTTTTAAGCGACGAAATATGCCCTTGGTGGCACTTTACATTAAATTTACTGTATACTAAAGCAGCTGTATATGATATTGGAGTCAAATACTGTTTAAATATGTTAAAGCAGGGAAGCAATTTTTAATATAAGATAAACCTTACTGTACATCAATTACTAATTTATGTTCACAGCAGCTTTTTGTTTAATTATAATAAATGGTTAACCTGTGTATTTAAAATGTATTTGAAAATACATTATCAGAAATGTATAGACAGCTTGACTTTTTCCAGGAAGATAAGTCACAAAATGTCAGTGTTAGAGGTAGCTCACCGAAGATAAAAATTAATAAAATAACTATTGCAGACACAACTGGAAAAGCCAAAGAAACACTTAAGAGAAGCATTGCTGAGACTACAGTCAGTCGTTGAGATTAACTTTGTGCGTATTAGTGCTGATGTGGTTACAAATGAACTCAATAAACCACAAGCCTGTCAATTATAAAAGTAAGTGCTGTAATCTAGCGGCTTAGCCAATGTGTTATAATTTACACCTTAAGCTTCACATTACTTTATCAAAATATCAACTATTATATTAAGTCATTACCTGTTTTGCTTGATTAATCATACAGTACTTTTGGCTCGTCTGTTCGATAAGAGTAAGTCCTAGTCACCCAAGCGTTGACCTCGGCGTAACCACTTCTGTTAAAGTTTTTGTAATATCTCAAATATTTTCAATGTTCATTGACATATGGTTTTGAAACTTGGCATACTTGTTCGCCATCATGCACAGAAGGAGGTAACTGTATCAAGCATTTCTTCAGAATTATGCCCCTATTTCACTTAGAATTTATGTTTAAGTTTTTCCACCCCAAATATTTTCAAGAAAATAAAAATATGGCTTTGAAACTTTGCACACCTGGAAAGTGCAATTACTGGCACTATATAAGATTTTCCGATATTCATTCTTAAAGCCTTAAAATCCATATGCCATTTTTATTAAAATTTCAACCATTTAATTTTATACATCATAAACTTTTAAATGATCCGTATAGATGTAAAGACTGGTCTTTAATAATTTTCTCACCATGCAATACAATAACAAATGTATCTCGTTGTAATTAAATTGCAATTAAACTTAATTGATCTCTGTAAACAAAAGGATCTGACCTCATTTTGCGTAATATGTTACGCAATTTATGACCAGTATTGATGATTATGTTTTTCACAGGTTTTTGGTATGAACATGCTTTGGGAGAGTCAGATTAGACCTGTCTTTCATTTATTTGAAATCGAATCAAGTTGTTACCCAAAAGATATTCATTTACGTTTTGGTAAGTAGAAATTTAGGACTGCATTAACCACACCCGCTCTAACTAGTTCGCATTATGATTCTGATTGCCAATGAAACATTGGGTAATTTTTGGTTGGTTTTCCGCCCGCCCGCATTATGCTTGTCCGGCCTTCACAGGTCAAACTACTTTTGGGATTTTACCCAAACTTTACAGAAGTGATTAGTACCATCCCTAGTTGTGCACATCACCGGCATATTCTGCTTCGCTACAGAAAATGGCCACCAGAGCTAATAATAGAAAAATATTGTCTGACGTTAACAGCTCAATTTACTAAAGGGAATTCAACCAAACTTTACAGGACTGATCAGTACCATCACTTGTTGGGCAAATAACCGTCATGTTTCGCTTTGCTATACAAAATGGCCGCCAGTGCTAAAAATAGAATAAAATCTTGTCCGGCCTTCACAGCTCAAACTTCTTAAGGGAATTTATCCAAACTTTACAGGAGTGATCAGTACTATTCCTTGTTGGGAAGATTACCGGCATGTTTCGCTTCGCTACACCAAATGGCCACCAGTGTTAAGAATAGAAAAATATATTGTCTGGCCTTCACAGTTCAAACTACTGCTGGGATTTAAAGCAAACTTGACGGGAGTGATAGGTACCTTTCTTAGTTGCGCACATCGCAAGCACGTTTCGCTTCGCTGCACAAAATGGCCTCCAAAGCTAAAAATAGAAAAATCTTGTCCGGCCTTCACAGCTCAAACTTATGGTGGGATTTTAACCAAATTTTAGTATTCAGTGTTATCCTTTGTTGCGCACTTTGCCGGCAAGTTTCGCTTCGCTGCACAAAATGGCCGCCAGAGCTAAAAATTAGAAAATCCTGTCTGGCTTTCACGGGTCAAACTCCTAGTTGGAGTTCAAATAGTTGTGCATATCGCTGGCATGTTTTGCTGTGCTGCATAAAATGGCTGTCAGGGTTATAAATAGAAAAATCTTGTTCGGCTTTCACAAGTCAAGCTACAAAATGTGTGGGATTTCAATGAAACTTCATTGAACGCCGCCTTTCCTTGTCATATTTCACATGAGTGACCATACATAGTTATGGGAGACATAGGCAGGCATTCTAATGGGAGAAAAATCTTGTTGGCATGAAGATGGTTTGAGATAATACTTTTCTCTGGTTATATATTTGACAGACAATGAATGCTTTGTTTAACAGTTAATCAGTTTTGTAAATAATAATTTGAACACAATTGTAGCATATAATTTTCAGCAAAAAATGGTAAGCATGTAACCCTAAATATATAGTACATATGTATATATAACTTTCAGAACGCTGGCAATTTAATAGCGAACTTAAAATATGAACTTAAAATCTTATTTTATAAATATTTCACAAAATTAAATATTTGTCATACGTTAACTAGCATCTAGACTAGCAAAACAGGCTTTCAGTCCTTTTTTCAAGCAAATTCTTCTAAGATTACCAAATTTCCGTCCCTTTTTAATAAAACAAGAAAATTGACAATACATAAAGTTCAAAATAGTGATTTACCAAAACGAAATGGTCAGTAATCAGCATATTGGTCTTGTCACAGTGGGAATGGGCTTAGTGGGTCATATTGTATTTATTAATTTCTAAGCATGATCAAGATAGCTTGAAAAGTTCAAATCCTAAAATGATTAATTGTGATAGATGTGTTAATATTCAATACTTAATTTATTAAAGCGTCATTTAATATACCATTTATAATTGGCTAAAAACTGCTTAACTAATTGAATATTGGTTGTTCCGGGATATTTCGTATCTTTTTAATATTTATTCATTAATGTTTATTTATTAATGTTACCAATGTTCTTTTCCACATAAGCTGACAGGGATCAAACTGCTGGGTTGACATGTTTTGTTCAAACCCACCATGAATAAATGCATACATTTAGCCGGTACTTGTTTTTTTCTGCAGACTATTTTTAAAACGTAATTGTTGTTGGTTAACGCTTCCAAGTGGTTTCATTGTGTAAAATGATTTTGTGAAACAACCGGTTCGGCGAACTAACTTTATATAATGAAATAGGTTGTGGTTCTGGCAAAATTATTTCCTATAGTGTATATAGAAATTTATTGTACACTGAGCATGTCAATTATCGTTGATATAAAGGTTATTGTTGATATATGAAGAGGTGCGAAAGTGATTTTGTGGGCCTTATGTTACATGATATTTAAACACATTATATTTAGATACCTGGTTTATTGTGTGTTGGAATATTTATTGGTAGATCAGTACCTCTTAATTATCAAGCTGTTGGTGTAATCACCTTATCAATCACAAAATGTGCTAAAATTGATAAAGGTCTGTAGAAATTGACAATAACAAATGTTTCTCATTTTATTAATTAATTTGTGAAATTGTTTTAATTATTTCATTATATACGCCTGGTAAATGGTAGAGCCATCTCTTTTAGACGTATACGGCAAATCGCACTTTCGCTTCTTCCGAGCTAGTGGATGTCGCTGAAATCAGGTGTCAAGGGTCGTCATGTTTTATATATTTTGTAAACTCTACACCAAATATCGAAATTCAAAGAATGCTATACCATGTAGATTTGATTAAAGTTCCCAGGAAACGTAAAATTGATAAAATTGTGTTTGTTTCGAGTAGATAAAAGTTCTAGAAATCAAATAAAATAGAAATCAGAACAAACCATTAGTTAGTAAAGAAAATATATGATTTTTATCCTGCGAGGCAGCTCTGTCATGTAGCAAAGGAGATAGATCTATGGTTTCAAATGGGACCAAAATGAAATATATTGGCATTATCAGTGTCTGAGATGTCCGGGTTGCCAAAAAGTAGGGTGTTGAGGGTAATATCTAAATTATTTAGATTTCCCAATAATTTTTCTCTACATGTACGAAAGCGACTGCATTCAAAGAAGTAATGAAAGTTAGTTTCCATTTGACAACACTCACATAATGGCCATGGTGATATATTTTTAAGAAACAAATGATAATTTAGGGAGCTACATTTTGTGCGTAACCTGATGTGAAGAATTTGAAATTCTATATCACCAAAACATTTTGGTGTAGTTTTCTTATCACGTGATATATAATTTTTAAACATTGAAAGGGTTGGTAAATTCCGTATGTTAAGGGGCAAATTGTTCCATTCACGAATTGAAGATGGGAAAAAAATAAAAGTATAAAGATGTCCTTGCTGAAATACCAATAGTGTCGTTTGAATTTCTAAGGTTGTAACGAGTGTTTGTTTGATGCGGTATTGGTTCTGACAAGTATTCTGGTGCAATGCCATGTTTGATTTTATAGAATAATGTTAATCTACGTTTATAACGTCTTTGTTTCCCAATTTATTTCATTTTTTAAGTTTTCAATTGAAACTAGTCTTGATGTACCAGACACTATTCTTCCTTCCAAGAGGCTGATAATGTAAAAAACTTTTGATGAGAAAGATCTTTATGATATTGGTACAACGGGTATCTTTATGAAGAAAGAAATCCACTATTTAACAATTTTTGTTTATATTAGCAGTTTTTTCTGCTACATTATTCATGAAGTGATCTTACTTTTATCACAACTTCAGGATGAACAGTAGGCTGTACAGATGTCTACACTGTGTACAAACTGAGATTTCACATTTCAAGTGTACACACACAATTACTTTACAGGAACACAGTACGTGTATATTGCTTTAAACAATTAAGAGTTTTTAAACCGTCGCATAGTAACCGTTCACATGAGAGAAAAAAAGAAACATGAGAGAGAAAGGAAATATGAATGAGACAGTTGTGACAAGAAGTATTTGTTGAGCTTTTGCTGTAATTGTTTTAATGGTTTCTGAAAATATTTTGTTCTCTATCTTAAATGCGCACGGAGATTCCATTTCAGCTACTGTACAATTATCTACATTAGAAAGTTGTGCTTCGTTTTTCGTTTAAAATGCCTTGAATATCCAGTAACGCAATGTGTAGGCATTGTACAAAAGTAACGCAGAAGTGTGCAATTCTGTGGCCGAAACGTGCACCACGGAAAGGAAATAAACCAATATCTTTAATGTTTATTAAATCGAAAGAAATGAATTAGCGTATACGGTTGGTGAGACATTATACTTGAACCCTCATCAAATATATTCACTTGATAATATTTATTTTTCAAGATCATCCGTGAAGAATTTAGATCTGACTTTAGTTTTATACAATACCGGATATATAACATTATTGATTTTGATATTCGGTGTACCCGATTCAATATAAAAAATTACTTGTGTCTTGATATACACGTTGTAAATGCAGTCGATGTAAAAATAGACAAATATTTAATATGTTTATTTTTTGTAAGTTCTATACAAAAAAAATGAAATCTTAACATGTAATTTTAAGTTAAGTTCTTTATGTAACATAGCAAAAGTGATTACAATGTATATATTTATAAACTAAAAACATATTGAATGAGCCAGGTTCAATACTTCATTTATCATTGAACCTACACGAATATAGATAATACAGTATGCTGTTTATCACATACATGTATACAAATGAAAAATTTGTTTAAAGAGAAAAAATATTGTGAAGCCAATAACAATTTGAACACCGTACATGTTAATGTTTTATTAGGAAAATGACGTCACGTTATACATGTAAAGTAATAACATAAGTATTATATTATTTTTATTAAATTTGTGTACCGTAAAAAAGTAATTAATAAAGTATACACAAACAATCAGGAAAAATAATTTGTTTCAAGTTGAAACGGTCCTTTTGAATGCTAAATTCGCTAACTGGGACTTCATTTTGAACACAATTATAACAACTTTACGTTTTCTAGAAATGTTGATAAAATCTACATGGCATAGCATTCTCCAAACTTTGATATTTGGTGTAAAGTTTACAAAATTTATAAAAAAATGACAACCCTTTCCCTTTGTTGACACCTGACTTTAGTGACATGCACTAGCTCGGAAGTAGCGTAAGAGCGATTTACCGTATACCTCTATCGGAGCTCTATCATTTACCAGGCGTGTAATAAGAAAAGAACTGTGTTTCAAATACAAGTATCAAAAATGTTTCTGACATTAGATAGACATGCAGCCTCTGTAATATCATATGTCATATCACAGGGCTTCCGTTTGGTAAAGTTATAGGTCGAATATCGGCCCCATTCCCCCATTAAGAGATTGTGTGTTTTTTTCCCGAAAACCGCGAAATTAATGATAAACGGCCAAATATATATTGGATCACGTTTTTATGAGACTTGGATGAAAAAGTCACCCTGTGTTTCCAAAATCGTCAAGTGTTCGGAAAGGCGAAAACAAAATCGCCCTAACTCGGATAATTTCCCAAATATAAAATTTTACACGATCCGCCTACTTTAAAACGGTCCGTTAAACCTATTTTCATTTGTAGGTTAACGCGGCGATACAATTGAGCGGGTGTTGGATTTCAACGGGTGATATCTTCAAGTGTTGGTGTTTGTCGATTAAATATAAGTAAAGAACAATTAAACAGGTAAGCGGCGATTCATTTAAATTATGACTCAAGGTATAAACTATTATTCTGTTATATATTAGTCGGTAAGTTTCAAGTGATCATGTTGATATATTTTCGCTTTACAAAACCGTGTCGCAAAGAAACATCCCTGTTTACATTTTTTTGTAAAATGGCGATTGAAAATGATGGATAGGTGAATGAACATCTTAAACAATCGTAGTGGTTAAATATCCGTTGATTTTTCTTTAAATGAATTCGAATGTCTACGGTTGGATATGAAAGAAGTTAAGATTTCACTGTGGTGACACTTGCTTGCTCACAATCGGGATCGAAGGGGTGAGATTTTCGAATTCAATAGACCCTTCTTAATATTACCTCATACATATTCATAGATTTCTCAGAACGAGGCTAACAGGGCAAGCTGCGGTAGTCTGCTCTATGTAAACATATCATGAATATATGGCCGAAAGATTTTTCTACAGTGTCAGAGATCTTGATAATGTTCTGTTTGCTACATACTTGTTGAGAACTATATTTAATATTAAAAATATCTTCTGGATATGAATAAATCAACAAAGGGTTTAAATTACACTATATATACAGCGACTTTAAAGGACATACAAGATCTGATAAGTCAATTAAAGTTTATGATAATTCCAAGTAATTTCTAATATTCTTTGTCAGTATAAATATCAGGTTAACTCTTTGCAACTTAAATAGACATTATCTGTGTTATCAGTATTTTATTGCTAACCTAAACACATGTTGGTCAAGAGCGTATTAAGCAATGAACTGATAATAGATGTATACACAGTTGGATGCTGAATTCTGTACCATACTTCCCCTAAAATTAGCTATTGAAATAAAAAAAATAAAAAAGTTTTATTCACTTTGTATTTAAAAGTAAAACATTCTGGATGAGTCTCTAGAAACTGGTTAATTTTACAGACAGACTTATCAAATCAAAATGATATTTTGTTTAAACATGACACCCCGTCTTATACATTTCAATGGATTTTCAGTATCATAACACATGATGTTGTTTACTGCAATGTAAAAATACATTTCATGCTAAGTAAGGAATGTAAAACTTATATATTATCAACTTTTTAATTAATAACAGTATAAAATCGAAATACAATCATTTGATTGCAAATATCAGTCAAATCTTAAGACGAAGCTGAAAAATCATTAGATTTTTGTACTCGTCCAGTTGGTCCGACTTGATTATGTGGTCATATTGTTAGAACCCTCAACTTGCTGGTATATAACAAATCATTAGGGAACACGGCACTTCCAGAGGATGTTGCCTGGACTTGCCTCCATGTACATAGGGGACTGAACATTCCCAGAAAACCTGCGCAATGACTTGCAGTTGTGGGGTATTAGGAAAGGCAGCATCGAGTTTTAGCACTTCTTTTAACATTCCAAGACATATTCTCTCAACAATATAATGCAATAAGAGGACAAAATATTAAATGTAATAAACATGTTGCCATATTCCCTGCACCATATATGTAACAAAGCACAATGATAAAAACAAAGTAATGCGATGATTTCTTTTAAAGTTTTTATTTAAATTCAAGGCGCAAAAAAACTGAACAAATGGTCCTTTGAAATATGCTAAAAACATTTCGCCAGTCAAGCTGATTGTTTTGCTTGCATCATAAATCATAATAAACGCTCTTAATGTTTTTCGTATTGAAAACTATTATGAATATATAGTAAATTTTGTTGGAAATCCTGTATAACATTACAAAATATACAACTGTCAACATTTGAAAATTTGTTTGTATCAAACGTTCAATATCACTGTTTGTTTTCTTCCTTAGTTTTCTGTAATTCTTCTTTGAACTGTTTGATAGTTTCTTGCCATTGCCATGAAGAGGTAATACAATTAAAGGCGATTCAAATACCAATTGTCAATTTGTGTTCATGACTGTTATGTACAGTGGAATTCCTGAAAAATATATACCTTTTATTTAGAAGTGGAAACAAGAATTATGCCATTTCTAGAATATATCAATTTATATTTTAATTGCACATATATTTTTTACAGGGGCTGAACTTTGTTTATGTGTAAAAAATGAAAATTAAGTCTTGTGTATACCTTTCATCTGGTAATGAAAACTTCTTCTTTAGTGTTCATCTTAATGGTCTGTTGATTATTACTCCAGTCAAACCATTTACAGGGTACATCTGTTCTCTTCAGACTTATATGAATTTATGTCCATGATTGTTATTGTGTGAAATGCTTCAAAACGAGCAACTATTGCAAAATATTGATCTGAAATAGTACATAAAATAACCGTTATTGCTTTTTAGTATAAAAACGGTATTGATTTAGATTCTGAAGCAATTATGTTTTAAATGTTATCATTATAAGTGTGATATTTTAAATGAAATTTATGAACAAACATATTGTTATGTTTATATAAATGAAATATTGAAAACAATGAGAAATGAGAGTAATTAATGTAAGTAGTTATACAACTTAAGTAGCTTGGTTTAAAAAGAAAAAAAAAACAATGGTATTTTACCTTGAAACGTTCTTTCGTCCATCTTATTTTCACAATCCTTTCCTTTGTTAAACTCAGATCCTTAGGTATTTTATGAAAATTAACGGTATAATTATATCTAGAATTGGAATAACAGAGTGGAATAAAAATGAGATTTCCCCAGTAAGTTTAACACACTAGGGCTTATCAGGTCAGACATTATTTGTTTACATTCATGCCCTGTTAGCCTCTCTCTGGTGGTGGAATGTAAAGTATGCATATAATTTGAGAAAGGCCTATTGGAGATACTCGGTAAAGCGGAAAGTAGGATACTTTGCTTACAAAATAGAATACAACAAACTTCTCCGTCGATGACTAATGTGTACAGTAGTTTACATCATGTTGAAAGTTAAACCAAATGAAGTTGAGAAGCAGAAAAAGCTATCTTACAGATAAAATAACACGGATACGGTAGGATGAGAAGTTGATAATGGTAAATAACACGGACCCTTACGAGCTTAAGCAAACTGATTTATCAACAGATGGGAACTTGTTGCCGGATTAAGGACACACGGACATTATTAAACTATTAAGTTTTACACCAAGCCCCGCATACAAGGCGAATGATTTAAAAGCATACAATAATCCAGAAGTATATAATCAGTTTGTGTGTGTTTGAGTATCAGGATTTTGTACATTGGTTATCAATGAAAAACATCTTCTTACAGCAAGAGTAAGTATATCTTTTTATTTACCAGTTTATATATAAACCAACTTGAACTGCATACTTTTAGATCAGGCTTTAAACTGAAATTAATCGATCTAGTATTTAAATTAAATTTTAGTTAAAACAAAAAATACTGTCATGCTTTCATAAAAGTTGTTTGGAAGTGAAATGTCCCTTTTCAAAGAAAGATCAAATGGTTAGTGAAGAGATACGGTATGTGAAAAGATGTAGTGACGGTCAACTAGACACATCACATGGTTACTGTTTCCAAATTCAATGTCAAATGGAATGACCTGGTCATAAAAGTTGTTACTTTGTTGTTTGGACAAATGTTGGTTGTCATGTGGAAAAGATACACTTGAAGGATGACTTATGGAAAATGATGTGTGAAAAAGCTCAAATCATATTTCAAGTAGGAATTCTTCTAGAACTTGTTGGCAAATTTTACACTAAACCGCCTTTTTCAAAATTGCCGATAAGTGTGTCGACAGAGGAAACACATCATAACAAACCAATAATGCAAAAAAATAGTCCTACAAACCCGAGACCAACAGAAGGACCAAGATAGATCCGTACTAAACCCACACATGTCTAAGAATGAAATATACAACACTGTTGAAGAAAGATGGTGTTATTATGACTAAATATGATATGCTGTGACAATGAAAACTGTTAGATAAAATGGTTTCATTTCCCTTGTTTAAAAATCACACTTAAACCAAAATCAAAGTTGTGGTATTGTCCAGACTGTAGAAAACTCAAGTAAAAGGTGAAAATTGATATGTGACTCATTAATGTATGCTCATAAACTAAAGTAATGGGTAAAAGTGATATATGTGACTAAATTTTGTATATGTTGATGAACTAAAGTAATAGATAGAATGTGATATGTGACTCAATTAAAAATATGCTCATGATATAAAGTAATAGGTGAAAGTGATTTATGTGGCTCATATTAAATATATGTTAAAGAACTAAAACAATAGGTAGCATTTGACATGTGACTCATAAAAATTTGCTTCATGGACTAAAGTTAGAGGTGAAGGTGATTTATGTGGCTCATATTACATATATGTTTATGAACTAAAGTTATAGGTAGCAATTGACATGAGATTCATAAAAATGTGCTCATGAACTAAAGTAGGAGGTGAAAGTGATTTATGTGGCTCATATATAATGTATGTTCATGAAGTTAATTATTTGGTGAAATGCGACTTATATTGAATATATGTTCTTGAAGTAAAGTAATAGGTGAATGTTATATGAGACTCATGTTAAATATATGTTCATGAACTTAGGTAATATGTGAAAAGTGATATGTGACTCATATTAATTACATGTATTGGTGGAATAAGCCATTTTATATGTTCATGAACTAAAGCAATAAGTGAAATGTGACTCATATTTAATATATGCTCATCTTATTTGCTGCATTTCAATCATTATCAAAATATATCTACTCCTTATTGTACAGGTATTAAACTTTTGAATTTCCCATTTTTAGATTTGTAATCTTTGATCCCTAGTAATATGAAATTTGAATAGTTGATATTTACTCATGTAAAACCATTTGCTTCATTTTTAAACAACAATTAAAGAAATGTGTTGATAAAAAGGGCTGCATTTATTTTCTGTAATTATTGAAAAATATTCTACCTAAATTATAAGGAATGTTCATGTAAAAATATATATAACAGCAACATATTATAGCTTATATTGGAATAAATTTGTTTTACTAGGGGTTTTAACACAACAATAACACTACAACAGCTATCAAACTATTTCTCAATCAAACACAAAAAACAGTGTCACACAAATGGGCAATTTTGTCAACTGTTGGAATGCCATTATTGTCTTTCGTCATGAGATAATCTAAGGGAAGGGTATCATTAAGAATTGTGTAATTATGTCTAGTCAAACCAATAACGCGTTCAACATGGGTCCTTACACTTGCTAAATTACGAGTTGTCCCTATATCAATTGGTGACAACTGATCTTTACCTTTTGTAAAGTTGGGATTTTTACTTCAACACACAATATACCAACCATATCGTCAATGTCAAAGCCACGGTCAGCCAAAAAAAGGTCGCATTGCAAAATATTTTTCTAAAAAAACACAGTTTTCAGTTTTATACTTGTCACTTGAACGACCTCCCCAATGACAAGATAGGAATGAAAAAGCTCCTTGTGGTGTAAATCCCATCAAAAATTTTATAGTGTCATGTTGCTTGTAAGAAGACCATGCCTATGCTCTAGCTAAAATATTTGAGGGTCTGTCAATAAAAACTTCAAAGCAATCAATAATCACAGCATATTTGTTTCCCAAGCGCTCCTGAAATTAAACAGGCATTGTTTTTCTTAACGATTCCCTATCTGGTCAAAAGAAAAATGATTTCATCCTAGCAAACCATACATCACTTGAACCAATAAAGGCCCGTGCAACAATTGCATTTGAAATTCCAAGTTGGAATGCTAAAGAAATCACAGGAAGCCAATTCACGCCCTTAACAATTGTTGGGAAAAAGTATCGATTCTAATTCTATTCGATTCTAATTTACAATTAGAAAAATTGCTAAATTTGAACCCTGGATGAGCGTGTATTTTCAAGAAACTAGTCGTTTTGTTACTATATAACACATGAAACTATTTGCAGCTTTATGTTGATGAAAAATGCAAGCTATGTAACACGGAGAGTCAGAACGTACTTTCGAATCAATTCGGCTCTAGAATCAATTGTTGTATTTAGTTTTGTTTGATACGATTGAAGGCCTACTTACAGTGTTCGGAATAACTACAGTCAAACTTCGTTCGCTCGATTTCGAAGGGCCTGTGAAATTTTTTCGAGAGATTGGTAGTTCGAGCCAACCGAGGTAACGTTGAACTATTATCACGTAGGACATATGCCTTAAAGTTTTCCAGCTTACATCGGTCGAATGATAAATACGTCAACATAATTGTTTGTTAGTACATCTGTTCTGTTCGTCATTTCCCAGTGCTTTCAAATGAGTATTAACGGTACACTGTGTTAATCTATATTCATGTATATTGTGATTGGTTGAATTTGATTGGGCAATCCTTTTCCAAACTTGTTGAACAATGTTCAAAATATATTTATAATATTGTGTTTATTATGGGAAACAATTAATTTTAAACAATAAATTAATAAAAGATTATTTTTACAGCAGCATCTTTTGTAGTCATTTACCGAAAAAAACACATACAAGTATCATTCTATAAAAATATTACAATTTACGTTACATGAACCACGGCTGTAATTAAAGCCTTCCGGGTAAACGCCATTTATTTATGGACTTTTCCACATTTCTTTTTATCGTTACTAAAGATGGCAATTAAACTATATAACCATAACAAACAAATTGGTTACAACATCTATTATTTTGTATCAATTAACCTTAATTGCCTTTATCATGATCGCGAGGTGTTAAAACATGTATCGCCGACTGTCAATACAACACAATACAATACAATACAATATCTTTATTTCACTCAAGACATGCACACAATATACATGACAACATGAGACAATAATATAATAGATATCAATCAGGGCACCAATCAATCACAAATCAACATTCGAAACATGCCGACCTGAAACTTTCGTTGTCTTTTTGTGTTCGACCGAAAAGGTGTGATTTCCACTTTATTTTCCCGAAGGGACAACGCATCAGGTTTGAGAGTTCGAGCGATTGGTGTTTGGGCGATCCGAAGTAGAACAGTATATAGTATTAAGGAATTTTGCCTGGCCTGGGCGGTGAGTTCGAGCGAAGGGAGGTATTCGAGCGATCCCAGTTCGAGCGAACGAAGTTTAACTTACATGAATTAATCGTTTTAACCTTTCTGATTTCATGAATATAGAAAACGTTTTGATAAGAATACTTTTCTCTCATTGATTTGTGACTCTTGTTAAAAAATAATGCTTAAAGTGACATGCGCAACAAATATGAAAATTACATACAATGCAATTAGTGCACATGTTAAATAAATGTTATATCTAAAAGTTAAAAACATTTTATTATTTCTTAAAGCAAGTGTTCAAAAAACAGAGCATCTGAACATGTCTTTCTCAGCTTGACGCTTACACATCGATTTGTGGAATCCCATTAATCCTATGACATAATCAAGATATAGGTATTCATACCACTAAATGTTAATTCTGACATAATTTATTTCCAATAAAAAATACTCGAAAAAAATTCCGATTGGAAAAATATCTAGCTTGAGTTTATTCCAATCAGATTTTTTTTCCAGTTAAAATAAATGGAAAAAAAAATTATCGAATTTCTGAAAAATGCTTGAGTTGAAGCTATTTCAACAAGAAAATGCATACAAATACATATAAAGCATATGCTTATGTATTTTAACAATTTCAGAAAATTCTAAATATATGTAATGCCGAAAATATTCCGATTGCAATTTGATTTTTTCCGGGCGGACGGCATTTATCCGGGCGGAATTAGCTTTAATCCGCCCGTGCAAATTTTTTAAAATATCATTTTTGTTAAGGAAAAAAAATAACATAAAATGAAGTCAATTATCTCTAATTTATCTTAAATCTATCGTATGAAATGATTTTTAAGCGTTAAGGGCAAGTATAAATGGTAGAGAAGTTTGCCACGTTTCCGGTGGTGCAAAGATTTTCCGGCGGCTGTTTAGTTGGTCAATATATTATAAAATATGTTCAATAGCTTTTAATACACGTGTCCCTACAATATGGTGAATATCGTTCATGATAATGTTGTTAATTACAATGATCATGTTGAGGATGATGACGGGTATTGATGATTTGGATGATGATTTACATGACGATGATTGTGATAATGACGAATTTGATGCTTTTGACGATAATTGATGTTTGAGACAATGATGACGATACTTATATTGATGATAATGATGAAAATAGTGATAAAATGATTACGATGATGATTGAGACGAAGTTATATTTATATGATGATGAGGAGAAAGGGGATGATTATGCTTTTCAGTTAAGAAAATTCCAACTGAATGATTATGATGAAGAATGATATGATGATGAGAATACTTTTATTTGAAATTTCACATAATGTCTAACAAGCCTTTTCTGCTTTTTGCTTATGTACCTGAAATTTTGTAATTGGTACAAAAGTAATTTGTTAAATTATCGCTGTGAGATCAATCAATAGATCAAGTATGCAAGAGTGCGCATATCACAAAAATATACATAAAGTTCTTATTCAAAATATCTAATTGGAATTGTATACCATTCTATTTTCTTTCTACAGAGTCTCACGGTCAAGAGTTCTGTGTGGCTGACATTTAAAAGCAGGACGAACAACATAACAACGAATAAAAAATGAAACAATGGAGATGCCATCATCGGTAAACATGAGTTCTGTTAATATTTTTTTTAATAGTTCTCAAATCTTAAAGAGTAGGATTTCACGCTTTGCTATTGTAACCTATATCTTTATATATATTAAGATATTTACATATGATTTCCTTACATTTATCGTATAAAACTTCATTGTGATATTTTTGAGTTAAAGCATGTCAAAATTATCATGATAAAAAATATCAGTTCGATACTTCTTAATATATAGAGTTTTATATTTTTAGATATAGATATATAATACATTTATTACATAAAGAAAATGTACTAAATCAAAGTCAATAAGTCATTAAGCAGCAAAAGTCGCCCAATTTTTCTAAGAAAATTTCAAATCTCATTTATTAAAACAATATATTAAAATTCACGTTACAGAAGAACTGTGATGTAAC
>NW_026854236.1:0-7334 GCF_026571515.1 Ruditapes philippinarum | reverse complement strand
CAAAATTGAATACTACTTAAACTGGTGCTTGGGGATATTCTCAATGTGTTTTTTCCATTATTTCTCATGTCTGCTTAATAAAAAAATCCAGTCTACTTTTGCGTTTACTAATCTCGAGAGATCTTATCTTTTTTCAGAGTGTCTTTCTTTTTAATTAGTTTAAAATAGTTTAAAATAATGAAGATGAAAATAGATATTCTTTTTTTTCCTGAACGTTGTGAACGGCAGTCAAATAATTCAAAATCTAAAACATTTTAACAAAACGTGATTAAATCTTTTGTAATAAGGTATCTTTTCACTTTGCAATAAACTTTATTTAAAAACCTTATGTGAGAAAAAAATATCAACAAGGCGCGGCGACGTTCACAGATTACAGCCTTCGATTACATTCATTACCCACCCGTAACGGCAAGATACGGCGCATCCGCGCAGTCTGATCAGGATTCATGCTGTTCGCTTACAAGACCTATTACAAGTACAGAAACTGATAGCGAACAGCATGAATCCTGATCAGACTGCGCGGATGCGCAGGCTGGTCTGGATCCATGCTGGTCGCAAACGCACTATGTTGGTTTTGTCATGACGCGGCTCATTTAATCAATTTGCCCGAAGAAAAGAGACTGAGTATTGCATATGTAACTGGGAAAAATTGCCCGCCAGTATTTCAGATAGATAAATAACTGAGTGGCAGCTTATTTGTGCATTTCAAAATTAATAAATAAAAATAATAATGAGCTCTTAAATAATATGCATTTTTCTTTTATATCGTATATTCTTAATTAAAGTCAACAAATACTACCATTTGGGTTGAACATGTTAATATATTAAACTTAACGTAATGTAAATGTAACTAAAATAGCATTTCCAGCCGATGTACTCTTACTGTTGTGATTAATGATTGGCGGAAACAGCTAAAAACTTGCGATTTGAATTGAAATGTCACCCAATGTGAACAATGCCATACAACGCCCTGTTTCAACATAAAAGATTCAATAGAACAAGTATGTATGTTACGAGGACTAATCGGATAAATCTTTTATCGAAGGATGATTCACCTCTATATATTGTACAGATGATGATTTATTGACATACTACAGGAATAATAATTGCCAACTACAGTCCGGCAATTATCTATACGGACAATATATTTTCCGGAAATGTGGAATAGGTACGGTCCGGATAGTAATACTTAAAACTTCTTATATAGGAGTATACTGATACTTTGTCTAAATAATATGCATTTCTTAAGATGTGGTTTCATAAATGTGAAATTTGTTAAAACGCAGCTTGCTTATATCTGATCAATGTTATCAAACGAATTTCATTTACACATTGACTTGAGCTGTTAATATATAAAAAATATATTAGTTATGTTATGTAATAATTTAGATTATAATATTATATTTCCCACTCGTATATATTTAGTCTCAATAATTCGGCAGAGAGTATTAATATTCATAAATTACTTTTGAAAGATACGAAAGAATAACATAAGATAAAACAAGGTGTACAGTGTAGTCTTAATTTTTACAGTAACTTACATTACCATGAACAGCAATTAGAAAAAAGCTAAATACAATTTAATAGTAA
Source organism: Ruditapes philippinarum (assembly GCF_026571515.1). Classification (NCBI taxonomy): domain Eukaryota; kingdom Metazoa; phylum Mollusca; class Bivalvia; order Venerida; family Veneridae; genus Ruditapes; species Ruditapes philippinarum. Next base: position 5,744 of record NW_026854236.1, on the reverse strand, counting down.
GATGATCGTTATCGCTTTATTATCTCTTTAATTGACTGCTTTTCTGAAACTGTGATTTACATAATCGATGATCCAAGGCTTTTTATCAGAAATTAAAAGACAGGAGGGGGGGGGAGGGTTCACAGATCATTTCCACGAAGCGGATAATGCTCTTTGTAGGTAAATACATAAGTTTATATCTGTGTATTCTGTTAAATTTGTGGATATTGATATATCAACATAAAAGAGAATTGTGCTATGATTAAAGAATTTTTTCCATTATTTCTTTTTACAAATATTGATGTCCAGCTGGTGTTGTAATATCAGGAAATGGTAAATCAACAGATAGAGCCTCGTTCCAATAATTCGATTATGTTTTCAAATTGTATCCACCACTGAGGAATGACAGTCCAAGATAGAAATGATAAAAACTTGTTTCATAAAAGAAGAAATAAATTAAGCTCATTTTTCTCTGATATGCATGTTTTTGCGCAGTATTTTTGTGAAAAACTGACGATTTAGGATAAACGTAGTACTAGTTTACATCAAGTTATGATATCTGCATTGTTGATTACGATTCATCGTTGGCAGTTAAAAAGTTACGATGTTGGTCTCCCAACACGTAATTGTCATGGTAAATAATTCCCTACTGCATTAAATTCCTCCTAAGTACAATCAAACCGACGTCGGCGTTCATATATTTCTGATTAATGTTTTATGCTTAATAATAACAATTATAGAATCTATATTAAAAAGAGTTAGCATATGAACAAATTTACCTTTTTAATCGAGGGCGTCTATAGCCGAGTGGGTAAGGTCGTTGACTTCAAACCACTTGTCCCTCACCGCTGTGGGTTCGATCCTTACAGTGACTTTGGATTCTTTCATGTAAGGAAGCTATTCAGCTAGCTTACGGAAGGTCGGTGGTTCTACTCAGGTGCCCGTTCGTGCCTAAAATAATGCACGGAGGGGCACCTGAGGTCTTCCTCCACCAATAAAGGTGGAACGTCGCCAAATGACCTATACTGTGTCGATGTGACGTAAAACACAATCAATCAAACAAAATCACAAAATAACGGTGTAACCTATGGGTTAACGAATCGGACCAGTAAAACGTTTCTGACCGTGTAGGACCAAACTTCGTCAGGAGCAAGATGTTGTTTATTAAGCAAAGAACTAAACACTCATTGCTATAACTGATTGGCTTCAGACAAAAAATTCAATACTCTACTAGCTTAGAGCTTCCAGCACAATCGAACCAAAATGCATTTTGTATAAACTAAAGTACAGTTTCCAATAGTTGTCAGTCATACATAAGACACTTAAAGGTTTTCTGATGCTACTATCTAGGAAAAAAAACACTGCGTGAGTTCCGATTGAAGCCTTTCGTGTGCGACATTAGTGCTTCATATAACATAAGATAATTATTATAGAAATGAATTTTTTGTTTCTATTAGTCCAGGAAACTTTTATAAAAAGCTAAATTTTAAAGTTGTAGAGACATTTCTATTGCATATTTTGGATGAAGATCTATACATTATTTTGTTACATAAAGTACACCTTTCAATAAGTGTTTAGTAGTGTCCAATCATCTGTGTCAAAATAATAAAGACATAAAATTGAAATACAATATTTTCAAGAACTAATTTATCACTATCTGTTTATTTCGAGTCTGAAAAATATCTTTGTTCTGAAAAAGACATTGATTGGCAAAAAATTCAATTCAAAACTGACATTGGCCGACTAGAGAAAAAGAAAGTACAAGCACATGTCAAACACTCTAAGCATATCGCAAAATATATTTCACATAATTAAAATTCGAAGGACAATTTATTCTATCTAAAATTAAATTTCTCCAGAAGTATTAAGCGATACATTAACAGTTCCTTTTAATGCATTTAAGGGATAGGTAGTAATGTGTGCCATAAACACTTTTTTCAAGGAAAGCACTATCAAATAAAAAAATAAAAATGTGAGTTTTATATGCATATTATAATGATAGTATACCTATAGATGTATCGTCATAATATCATTTATAATCTGAACGGTAAATCTTTTGTCATGCCGAAAAAGGCAGCTTTGTGTTGCTTCATTTAATCTGATGCATATGTACAAATCTGTTATAAAGTCAAATTAAAAAGTGGCCTCCCTTAATATAGCAAATAATTCCTTATTATATATCAATTGACAATTTGCTATACCGCCTCCGTGGTCGATGGGTTAGAGTCGATGACTTCTAATCCAGTTACCTCTCTGGCGTGGGTTCGATCCCCGGGAGATGCTTTGGTAGTTTAGCACGGACGAAGGTAGCCTAGTACTGGTGTAACTCTCCAGGAACGATGGTTATTATATTACTTAAACACTGTTGGGAAAAGGCGTAAAATGAAACAAACAAACAATATGTTTTCGGTTTTTTTGGTTTTTTTTTGTTTTTTTTTTCAACATAAATATCAAAAATATTCTTTACTTAAGCTTCCTCTTATAATGCAATTAGTCAGTGCAAAATTCACTATCATTGCAATATCACTGTATGCCTGTTGTTACAATCTTGTCTAGATATTTTCATTGACAAAAACTTTAAACTAAGAAACTGGTCATAATATGAATAAGTATTGTGTAGACTTTCCATTACTAAACTTTATTGTGTTGACGTTTTTACTAGTGAGCTAGTATTGTCAATTTTGATACAAGGCACTTAAAGGGATTCCAATCGGTATTTAAATTTTAGTTATTCTCAGATGTCAGAACAATTATCAAATAAGCATAATCTGTTAAGTACGTCTCGTTTTCTCATTTTTCCTCTATTTCTCACAAATGGACAGATACCTTACAAAAGATCGCACTTGTCTTTCGATTGTTTAGGTTTTTCTGCTCAAATAAAACTTAAAGAGATTTTTAAAGCAAATCTTTCAATATTGTTTTAAAACTGTCTATTGCGTGGCTGTTTTACTTTTTTACAGACAACAAAAATGAAGTAACATGTTTGGTTACACTTTCACCGTAAATTAACAATTTCGACAAGCAACGCAATGGCCTTATATCCCGGTAATTGAATAAAACAAGACATGAAATTGTGTCCTGTCCTTCATGTTTTAATTTTTTTCTCACTTAAAAACTTGGAAATCATACACATCATAAGCATATCAAGCATATGAATAATCTGAATATTTTCCAATTGTTATGCAGATTACTTAGTTTTGAAGAATAAGATATTAATGTCTTTAAATTAGGCTATAATAGCTCAATTAATCTTTGATAAAAATCATCTAATATCTTTATGCAATTCAAAATACAACTTTGTTTATGTATTTTGCTACCTTTATGATAAATTATTCCTCTAAAACGCTATCTAAGTGATGAGCATCTTTAAAGCTATAAATAAATTATTTCACAGTAAAAGAATATAATATGTTCATATATTGATGTTTGAATCACAGTGTGCCTCTAGTGCCTCTAGAACTAGAATGTTATAGGCTGTTTTAGTATATAATAAACATGTTGTAATAACAGTTTTAACTGACTTCCAGTGACGAGATATTGACAATTAAAATAACGATATGTAACACACTATGGCGTTTGTAAAAACATTGCAGGCTATTGGTGTAAAATCATCATTACAGTCGTTAACACTTTTATTATTTTGATACTGATATTCATTATGATACTTTGTAGAAAAGAAGGCTGTGATGATATTCAAATTGAGGGAATATGGTGCATAAGCTTTATAAAATTTACATTTACGAGAGCTGTTTATACATAAAAGGAATAAAACATTTCAGTCTCTGTAAAAACACTCTACTTTTGCAGATCAATTGTTTGCACTTGATGCACCTTGAATTACAGGTAATATATAAGCAACATTACCAACAGAGCTAGCATTATATACAGGAAAACTGAGTCGACTTAGATATCAACGGAATATGTGCAGAGAACCATACTTATTTCTTATACTTTTGACTGCTTAAAACCATAAATATAACTGGTTGTTGTTTTTCTCAATCAAGAATAGATAAATCATTACATTTTGTTTAAGATATGAGCAAATCCTTATTAGACATATGTTAATTATATCTATTCAATCTTTTGAATCTACATTATTTATCAAAATCCAGCCACTCTTTTTCCAACACTTAAGGAGATGAATTTTTATGAGTATTTTAAAACTTGTTGTCTTATCCAAAGTTACGTGATGTTTGTTTATATTAAACATTTATATCCTCTTTATTTTTTGAATAAGCATATTATTTCACTTTTGGAAAAAATATTATTTAATCTAAAGTAAGCTACGAGTTATTCGATGTGCTAAAATTTGCAATTAAATGTAACATTTCTGGTTTCAAAAATTTATGGAAAGTACATTCCTGTATCTCCTCTGTTTTAAGGATAAGCTGACACAATATGCTGTCTTATATCATTTATTAACGAAGCTACTGTCATTAATATTGATTGAGGTACTCCTTTGCTAGATTAAAAATGGATGCCAGTAACAAGATATCAAATTACAAATTCATAAGAGATGATAACTTTGAGAAGATATTTTACTTGCGAACGAAATGTGAATGTATTGCAATAAAGAAATGATCACAAAAAGCACAACATTTATAATGATAACAAAATAGAATAATAACATACATACTGATATAATCTCACTTATATACTCAAGTCGTATGTCATTATCGGCATTGTTTACATTTTACATGTACCGATAAACGCTTCTTGTGTTAATTTTAGAGACTGACAACTATAAATAATGTCAGATTTATAAAGAGTAATGATTTATTTCATTAATTGTTTACATATTTTCTTATAATCAGCGTACATTTAGCTAGAAAGTAGCATTTATCGTAATTTTACTCGATAAACTTTGACAGGTGTTGTTGTTGTTCGCTGATGCATTATGGGTTGTGTGACTTCCGTTGTCAATAGCAATTGCTGCCTAAACTTAGTACACAAACTGTTTCAAAGTTATGTATCATCAAAAGCAACAAACTTATAGTCAATCCATGGTACTAGTCATTTTTATAAATATTATATGTATCAATTTATCGTATTTTTATGTAAAGTTTCATAGAACTTTAGCTAAGAATTGTTGATGTTCAGACGTTCGGTTGGTTGACAGCGTTCTTTGTGTATGGAAATGATCGTTTCCGAACATCAAATGTTCAGTTTTCGAACGTCGAACATTGTCAACCGACCAAAACGTACAGTTGAACATTTTTCGAACCTTCTTATGTTCGTTTTCTCAGATTTGGTATAAATAGGCCAGAAAACGATCAACTTCAGTCAGTTTTCATTTAACTTTCGGTTAGTCTACTTTATTGTCGTGTTCTTCTGAACGGCAAATTTTACTTATTTTTAAGGCAAAATAAAACATAGTCTTTAGATTATTATTTTACATTTAATCAATTATTGTCTAAGAATAATTGATAAGAACTTTATCATTTTTGTTACACATTAATACGGTCACTGACTCGACCAAACTTTATATTTACGTTGTCATATTTTTGAACAGAAATTAAACGGCAGTCGCGGTAATAATTTTATGTGAAGTCTATGTAAGACATAGCTATCGGATATTTAGGACTGAATTATATACGTGTGTTGATGTTATTTACAATATACTTTATTTGTTATATTGACAATTTAATTTATTTAAAAGTTTAAACCTTTAATTAAAATTAGTAAACTGTGAACAGTCTTTCTTTTTTGTGGGCTCATTTTAATCTTAAAGGCGTACCTCCAAAAAAGTTAAAGGGAAGTTTGTT
>NW_026854235.1:0-46110 GCF_026571515.1 Ruditapes philippinarum | reverse complement strand
CACCATCTTAAGTAGCAGATTGGAACGCTATTTTGTCCAGTATTGCCCAAGGATCAATCCTTTTTATTTTTTTAATCTACAAAACGGTTGCGGAGACATATCATTTAAAAATAGTTCTGTTTATGTCTCAACTTATTTTAAGGAGCACATACGGATCTTTTTTCTGTATGGTTTGATAATATCTTGCCAATGTGTTTAGAAGAAAAATGTCATTTGAAGTTTGATGAAGATAATAAAAAATTGTGCTAAATATAATTATAAGTCTATATAACACCAATTGGTACCTAAGCGAACAAAATTTGACCCCAGGTATTCTTTAAACCAATTAGGGAAATTTTACCCATACTAACGCCAAATAATAAGCAGAGGCTTAATGTTTTAGAGAAGGGGGATTTTGCAATGTGATCTTTGAAAACAATGACCATTTTGAGGGTAAATTTTTCACTTAAGGGACCACTTAGTCTATTCATGTTAAAAATTTTTGAAAATCTAAACTATTCCTTAAGTGTCTAATAAAGTTTGGAAAATTTTCCCGAATAAAGATTTTAAACCTAAAAAACCCGGGTGTTTAATTTTTGACCGTAGACAAACTTCCTATAAAGTTTTCACACACTGCTGCATACCAGATATTTCAAACCAGGCATTATATCTTGTTAGAATTTAAAGACTTTCAGGTTTTGCTTTTCATTTTTGGACTGGTCAATTTATCATCTCAGGGTCATGATTTTAGCAAACTTGAAATAGGTCCACTAGACAATGTTGTTCATCCAATATCTAAGCTATAGGCCTTACAATCTCTGAGAGGAGAATATCAAAATATTTCACACCGCTCCTCACTTGTGACCTATATATGCCATGCAAAACTATCTGACAACTTCAGGAGATAATCCCAGATAAATTTAAACAAACCTAAAAATACCACCACATTTGAGCATTTTTATAGGGCCCCTTTGCAAAATAGTTCCCGTAATTATGACATTGAATTTGTTTTCCATCTCATAAAGTGATTTGTACAAGGTTTTAGGAAATAGTCATGTAAAGGGCCCTTTCAAACCCCGGGAAAAAAAAATGAAAAAATGTTCGAGTAAATTTTTCTCCGAAACAAAAAAAAAACAAAATTTAACTAATCGAATTTTCAAAGAAACAATTTTTCAAACGGACATAGCGGTACACAGCCATATCACGTGACACACTTCAATCAAATTTTGGAAAATGAACATAAGGTGCTGATTCAAGATATTATACAATATATAATTTTGCATTTTACAAGTTTTAGTTTACCAGGATGTAGTCAGGAGTAAAATATTTCTTCATTTCCACTAAAACATTTTATGTTGAAATCGAGACATTGTTGTAATCAATGAAATAATGGTCCAATTTTAGTGGGACATACACACACAAGCGCGTGCACGCACGCACGCACGCACACACACACCTCCATATCCTCTAGATCCGCGAATGATTATGGAATCGACAGACCATTTCTGTTGACACGTTTTCACTGCTGTGGAAGCTAACAGATTTTTATTTTTATTTTTTTTAAAAAAGCAGGTGTCATTTTAGAAATGATAGTAGATGCGTAAAATGATCGATCATCAAAGGTCACTACTTACATAGAATAAAAGCAACGACAACAAAAACAACACGACAATATACCTGAACAATAGCAACAACAACAAAAACAACACGACAATATACCTGCACAATAGCAAGGACAACAAAAACAACACAACAATATACCTGAACAATAGCAACGACAACAAAAACAACACGACAATATACCTGAACAATAGCAACGCCAACAAAAACAACACGACAATATACCTGAACAATAGCAACGCCAACAAAAACAACACGACAATATACCTTGAACAATAGCAACGACAACAAAAACAACACGACAATATACCTGAACAATAGCAACGACAACAAAAACAACACGACAATATACTTGAACAATAGCAACAACAACAAAAACAACACGACAATATACCTGAACAATAGCAACAACAACAAAAACAACACGACAATATACCTGAACAATAGCAACAACAACAAAAACAACACGACAATATACCTGAACAATTCAATAGATTCCTCATCCAATGATGCGAGGTCATCAAAGTCAGTTATTTTCATAGTTCGGAAATATGTGTTTTCACAAACTAACTTTCTTATATGTATGTTAAATCATCTTCATTTCTTCAAATAAATGTAAATCCAAGAGTGTGAGAAAAATGTGGAAATGTTAGATACGAAGGTTTGATTTGATTTTCACGTTTTCACATTTCAATAAACGTGGTCTCTTTCTTTCTGCTCCCCATTTCATAACACTGAGCATTGTTTACATGTTAGTAAATACATTCACTAAATGTACATTTTTACTTAACCTTAACGTATGAGAATGTGCTAATTAACTTTAAAGTTTTCGAAGTGACCATGGTTACCATATTCGATATGCAAAAAGTTCGATACAAGGCGAATCTTTGATAAATCATAACTAGATTAAACCGTTTACGCTGATATTGTTTTAAAGAATAGATGCTGTGTCATAAACTGTAAAGCACCAGCCAATTACAAGTTCTTAATAAAAACAAATGATGATCATCAATACGTGATGATGATGTTCATGATGATGATGATGATGATGATGATGATGATGATGATGATGAAGTTCATGATGATGATGATGATGATGATGATAAAGTTCATGATGATGATGATGAAGTTCATGATGATGATGATGATGATAAAGTTCATGATGATGATGATGATGATGAAGTTCATGATGATGATGATGACGATAATGATGATGATAATGATGAAGTTCATGATGATGATGATGATGATAATGATGATAATGATGATCGTCGTCGTTTTCGTCGATGGTGATGTTGATGTTTTTTCTTTCAAAATTGGCATCATTTTATTCGGGTATAGGTAAATTTACATAATACTACAACTCATCCCATACCATACATAGAGTCTAAAAGGTTTTTTTAAGTGGTGGGAAAGACACAATTGTATTTATAAGTTGGGTATGACAAAATTTCTCAAATCCCCTCCAATCTCTGTAGAGTCCTGTCAGCGACCGTCGGTCGGTCGGATAAATTTTAATGCTTTCCGACAGCATCTATCGCATTATCATCACTGTCCTTTTCATAAAAATCATCAACACCACCTTTATCATCATAATTGATATCATTCTTCTTCTTCTTATCATTATTATTATCATCATCATTATCGTTGTTGTTATTATTATCATTATTATTATCACCATCATTATCGTTGCTATTATTATCATCATCAACATCATCATCATAATCATTATTATTATTATTATCATCATCATCTTTATTGCTATTATTATTATTAGTAGTATTATTAGTATTATTATTATAATTTACCAGTACAAATATATTGACCTGTAATGATATGAAAAACATGTTGTTGTTTTTTCCTGACATTCCTGTAAAAACACAACCATCAGGTTTTGCTTGCTAATAAATTGTTTATCATACCATGTCTAGCAAGGTACATGTATAACATTCAATCAGAATAAATACTGGAAAAAATAGCATGCGATTAAGTGACACAGAGTAAACTGTAAGTGTATATAGTGTTTATCAAGTGAAATTTTAACAATTAAGAACCCCAAAGGAGCGACCGTGGGTGGGACAGTACTGCATTTCTATATATACAGGAGAAAATAAATCGCTGTGTAGCATCTGTCATTTCTCATTATATGCAAGTTCATATATATAATAAATCTCTCTATAAACACTTTTATTCAATAAATATTTTATAAGAATATCCAAATACTACATTACTATTGTGTGTTTGTTTTGTTTTTCTTTGTTGTTGTTGTCAATATTTGAAATACCTAAGAAGAATGTGCCCATTGTAGACAAATCCACTTAAAAAATAAACTCATTTTCGTAAAAAATCTGATATGACAATGCGTACGGATTTCTGATGTTAACGCCGTCAACATGATAAGTTTGATAAGTTTATTTTGAATATTCCATAAGGCTATATAGCCCATGAGGATATACAATGCATTATAATATGGCAAGACAGTATATAGCATAAATGTACAAAACAATTTAAACGGCGGAGAAGGTTTACAAATAATTAAATGTCTTCCTAATTAGTATATGACATCAGATATTCTTACCAAATTCCACTTGGGTATAACTTTAATTTTACAATGAGAAATTTTTTCAGATATTTTTAGAACAAGATATCTACGCTTCTTTCAATCGAAATTATATCATGTTGTACCGCATATAATGTTAATTTCGAGGAAAATGTAACATATACCCATGTGAAATTTCACATCGAACAAAATGAAAACCGAAACTCTATTCTATAAGCACATTTAGGCTTAATTATAAATGCATCTGATAATGACATGCAATATATAGTATAACAACTCAACCCATTACGTGAAAAATATCTACTATGAAGACTCGCAACTGCACCTATACTGTATACTTAACTCTCAAAGATATTTCATCAAAAATAAGTGAGGGATTCTTGTCAATAATAATATCTTGATCTTGTCGAAACGAAACACAAGATCAACATATTACTTTTACATTCACACGAAATAAAAGTTTGTTTACACATTTGATATCAATCCATGTACAATCAAGATATAAAGCAAAAAGAATGATTGTGTATAAGTAAGATACAGTACACAAGATGTATGCTACAGTTGACCTTGTCAATAGGAAAACACAAAGTCAACTTATGGAATTTATATCATTTTAAATTCTTATTGTATCTTTAATACATTGATATTTTATCAATTGTACCTGTTTTACATATCAAGAAACATACACAAATCAAGAAACATACACATATCAAGAAACATACACATATCAAAAAACATACACATATCAAGACACATACACACTATCTGTATACTAACTATAAATAACTATAAATCTACATAACTATTTAAATCTGCTTACGAACTATATATAATTTCCCTCCTAATCTGAAAAGCACTAGATACAAAATTTGCAAGATTACGAGTTAATTTTTCTTTATCTGTATTTAACAATTCCAATAATTTTTGCATATTCGGGCGTCTCCAATAATAGGACGGGATAAAACGTTGTCTCAATTCAGCGTATACATTTATACCAAACCTAAGCAACCATACTTGATTTCTACCTTTTCCTTTTCATGTACGAATCTCAGTTGAAATAAGTACGACTGAAAGAGCTCTCTGTTGATATAAACATGTACGCTACAAAGTTGAAATGCATTTATTCAGGGATGAAAATTTCATCAATATATGTATATGGATCTAAGTTTTAATTAACGTCAAACTTGACGCAAAAATGTATTAAGACTTTAAGAAAAATCCAAAAGATTCAACATTGAATAATACCTTACATGTTATGTACAATTCATGACTAATTTTGCAGTATAAATTACAATATTTCTTCTGCGTGACTAACGCAGTAAGGGCTATTTTGCATTTTTGACCTCTTTTTGTAATTTACGTGGATTGTAAGTGCCGTTTACAATGTGCACTCACTTCACAATATTTTAAAAATCAGGATGAATCAGAAGGCATGCTGCCTTTATACTTAAATCAACTTAAGATATTACCAAATCATAGTTAACATATTAAGAAGTTATCAATGTAAAAAAAAACTATCTAAAAAAACGTACTCCAGACCAAGTCATTGACAAGTGTAATGCAATGTTTTTAATGATCTATCTAATCGTGATATGCTGACATTTTTTATATAAAAAAAACACCACAACATATATACATTATTATACATGTACATTGATCTATAATTGTGGTTTGTGTATAAATTGTACGCACAGCTGATTATAATAGTCTTATTTGTGGCTTTCAATCATTGACAAACACAAACATTTTTTGTAAGATAGTATATAATATATAATAGAATTTAAAGGCACATTTCGCCTCAGAAATTAACATGTTTTCTTTCTGTAGAAAAGACAAATATGCATTCATAATGTTGCAGTAATGGATTTAGAACGTGTGAAATGTCTATCATCTGAGTAAACAACAACAACAACAATAACAACAAAAATAACAACAAAAATAACAACGAAAACACAGCGCTGAATGTGAAATAATGTGTTATAAAGATAAAACAAATGTAAACAAAGTAGTATTTTGACTTCCTTTATAAATTGTACTGTACAAAAAGAAAAAGATGTCAATGTTTAACTTTTTGGAACAGGTTTGCCAAAAATTGAAAGCTTAAGAAAAATATTTTTAAGCACTTTTAAGACCAAATAGGCCTTTAAGTAATAATGAAATGCACACTTTGATATTAAAAAATGCTTCTATAAATAGACAAACTTGTGTACGTTATCCGCACCAGTAATTAACTGTTATATAATAATGAAATAATTATATATGTTTAGTGACATTATTATTGGGCATGATTAATTGTTTTTAATTATGAAGTTATAAGATGAAACGGGAAGAACGCGTCGGTTTTGAATTGTCACGTTTATACATGTAGGCTTCTTGAAAATAACGGGAGCACTTCCTGCAACAGGGCTGTACTTAACTTTATCCAGTCACAAGATCAGGAATCGTATGTAATTCGCCTCAAGGTCTTATACCCAACAATTATTATTTGGTTGTGCTGTTCATGGCTTTATTAAGCTATCAATGCCCTTACAACAATGTCTTTTTTCCTCTGGTTGTATTAATTTTTTTTCGGAGCAGCTGTATTCAAACCATTTTTGAACCTATTAAATTGTCTGTTACAAAACTTTCAGCTGAATGTTTACCATTGGTTAAAATAGCAGCTGTTATATGCCATTCAATTTAGGACAATTTTTGTCGTTTTTTTACTCTCTAAGAATAAAGTTTCTCCATCTTTAAGGTCACTGTCAAAATAGAACCAATATTTCAAATGGAAACATAAACAGTGTCTATTATTAAATATACGATTTGTGATTGCTTAAATAACCTATTCCCTGCACGGTAAATATTCCGTACAGAGAAATAACAAAAACTTGTTTTATCCTTAATTAACAAACAATTCTTTCAAATAGTTCAATAAGGGTAAAGGGGTCTCAGTAAACAAAATATATTGACGTGCCAAAGCTAGATTCTTAGATTTTTTGTTCTAGGTCTGAATCTCGCTTTGTCCACACACGAAAATAGCACAATATCTCGTCGCGTAGTACAATTAGTTGTTCGGAATTTAACAAACATGCAGTCAAAAATTAGGTCAATTGACATGCATCTATCTGGATTTATCAGCTAGCGGTCAATAAGGGTAAGATTTATAATTCAGCTGTAAACTTAGGACATTTATGCCCCTACTTCGTTTGTTGTCATAGTGGCATGTTTACATACATGTAATTATAAATCACCGGCGTATAAATGCATACATTATAAAAGTCAAGTATTAAATTAATAAGAACTATAAACATGTATATAAACATGGATATGAATAATATTTTAAAAGGTTCACATTTCACAAACCTATGACTGGGGAAACTCACAAGCATTTTATGCATCACTGTGATCTTAATTGGCCTAATAGGGGTCTCCTACAGGTAAAGAAAGACGTGTACCAGTGGCCTTGACGTTGTTGACCCAATGACCTCAAAATCATAAGGAGGGCATCGACTAGTCTTTTGCAATATCCCAACTACGTTTACAAAAAGTAGCCTAGTGACACATGGGAATAGTTTACACACAGTACCATTGTCGCTTTGATCTTTGACCTAATGACCTTAAAATCAATAGGGACCATTTGCTAGTCATGATCATCCTACATACGAAGTCAAAGGACTGTAGGATGGAGTGTTATATATCTATTTATCGGTCGGACATGCTTTTATTGTTAAAAATAATAGTCATTTCATAATTGACCTTGACAATATTGTAAATCTATGAAACTGTAAATTTTATCAGAAGTCAAACCGTCTGCGTTCAAAAAAAAACTTTCTAGAAAATGAAAGTAAGAGTTGTCGATCCTTCACGGTGACATGTACAATTAACAAGATTTTACCATTATTACCCGTACACCGCCTGCCCTTGACCAATCAGAATGAAGAATCAATACCACATGATAACAAAATAACGACAAAAGACCTCAAAAAGGGGACAATTAACAAGATTTTACCATTATTACCCGTACACCGCCTGCCCTTAACCAATCAGAATGAAGAATCAATACCACATGATAACAAAATAACGACAAAAGACCTCAAAAAGGGGACAATTAACAAGATTTTACCATTATTATCCGTACACCGCCTGCCCTTAACCAATCAGAATGAAGAATCAATACCACATGATAACAAAATAACGACAAAAGACCTCAAAAAGGGGACAATTAACAAGATTTTACCATTTCTGCCCGTACACCGCCTGCCCTTAACCAATCAGAATGAAGAATTAATACCACATGATAACAAAATAACGACAAAAGACCTCAAAAAGGGGCGCCTACGGGGCAAACCGCCATTTTATCGGAAATTGAAATACTATCTTCTTGTACGAAGCTCAAAAAGTATGTAGGAGAGAAGAAATTAGCTCTATTTCTATTGATCAGGAAGGAGTCTATTTCAGGAAATATTTCTATTTCTATTTTTTTTCGAATACCCGGCTGAACAGATTCCTAGAATTTTGAAAATGCAAATACTTGTGTCACTGTATGGGCCTTCGATGACGTCAATTTAGTCGGTACATCATGTGAACATCATGATCATTTTTATTGATGAGTACCACAGGTATGACACTACTATATGTTGTTTTATGACCATTACGTTAGTTGTTGGTGTTGACATTTATTACCACGTTGATTGATGACGTACAATCCTAGATTGTTTGTACAAATAAACATTGATATAGATATAGATATTATGTCGTGGTTTTCATGCTCAATTAGGCTGTATTAATACTTTATTGTCATTCTGTTTTTTACCGACAACATATAAAGAAGAAATCACATTATTCTAGTTTCATGCTCTTCATCAGAAATGGAAATCAACAGCAATACTGCTTATATTACATAGAAATCAAGCCATGCCCTGTGGTTTTAAAAACATGTTGTATTTCCTATATATCAGTCTTTGTTGATAGAACATTTTAATTCCGTGAAAAATAGAGTTGACAAGAAAGAAAAGTGTAAACGGTAGAAGTCAGCAGATTAACTGATCAATGTGCCATTTTTTTTAAATTTCATCGTATAAACGAACATTTTTTTAAGTATGTGTATTGATAGGGATGATTTTGATAAATGGGGAACCCACAAAATGCCATATTTTCGCAATTTTGAATGCATATTCATATTCGCTTTCACGGATAGTTGTTCGTGGAAAACCTTGACCAGTGTGATAAACAGTTCCGAAAAGTAAACGAATGACGTACATTGTATTTGGATTTTTGTGTGTTTATATATGTATACCACGCGGGTTATGAAATATATGTGAAAGATAAAAAGCACTTCTTGTGTGAATATTTGTAAGTTGGTCATGCCTTAGATATAGTATAATGTGGTAACATATATTTGTATTGGTTGTCACGAATCAGTTTTTAATTAGTGATTTATTAGTTTCTTTTTAAGATAAGAAGGTCGTGTGAACAAGGTGGCCACAGAAACGTGTGACTCTAAATACAAATGTATTATATTTTATATCTTATATTTCAATAATAAGCTTTTTTAAAGACTTATTTATTATTGTACTTGGCAAATTGTCATTAGTACGTAAATTGTCGTCGGGTAAATATATTCAAGGGACATAGCTCGGCTTAAATATTCCGATTAAACTAAAATAAGCGCACATCAAAGTAAGTCCTTAAAGTTTCACTGGAATCCACGCAACATCTACAACAACAACAACAACAACAACCAAAAAGCAACAATAACAACACACGCACACGCAATTTAGCGCGCGCAAAAGAAGTGAATTTATACACGAAAAAACACATTATCAATCAATCAATCAATCAATCAATCAATCAGGCAAACAACTAACCAACCAACCAAACATGCCAAATGAACAAACAACAAACGCAAACAAACACACAAACAAGCACTCGATCAAACAAACAAACTTGCAAACAGACACTTTGATTACTATGCATGTTCTCGTCATTATTCATATTCGTGGTATATGACAAACTTTACTTTAAACTAGACGAAATAATATCATTATACATTTATTTATTCACATCATGATTTCAATTATTCCTTATTTCAGACTGATAAACAAAAATAAGTAGCACAGATAAAATTTTAATCACTACTATGTAAAATAATGCAAATTAAAATACTTGTTAACCTATTACCCGATATACACGCCTTTTAACGCCTTTTTCACCCCCTATTATTGTTGTCTCAAATGTTGAAAAAATGCCTTACTTAGGCCCTCAACACTTTTTTTGTTCGAGAATTGATGTTTCAAAATGTGACCACTTTTTCGGCGTGGTTCCCCCAACCAAAAGATCAGGGGGTTGGCAGAAGGGGGATGTGCCGCCTTCTGTTTGGGTTGTTTGAAGGGGGCGGCAGTCCCTCTCATCGCCAAGAAAATTTTGGACTTGTGAGAGGCTTAAAATGACCCCAGATCGATCATATGGTAACGTGTAACGAACGCTGAAAAGCATTTGACTCTATCTCAATCCATTGAGAAGTTGCAGCACTTTGAAATCGATTTTGATGGAAAAAAATCAACGCAAAATAGTGATTTTTGGCAATTTTGAGATGTCCCCTCGTTGCCATTGTAACAGGAAATTTAAGCCTGGGCATTTTGTTACAAAGGCAATGGTCCAGTCAACATTTGTGCCAAGTTTGATAAGTATTAAAGCAGTTTTTATAGTTTTATAGCAATTTGAACTTGCAACGGGAGAATTTTCAATGAAAACAGCCATTTTTCACACAATGCTCATACTTGAAGTATGAAGTAATGGGTTAATCAATATAAAAATGGTGATTGCTATCAAGGTAAGATAGGTTCATGTTTACAAATTTTATTGTCACTACCAGCCACTTAAAAAATCAACTCGTAATTGTGAACCGTTTCTCTCTAAGAACCTTAAATTTTTATACTTCTTTGTAATTGATCACGAGGAAAGTTAAACCTGAATTAATGTCTTAATACACCACCTCTTTATGTTTTTAACAATTGTATTTTATCCAATAACAGGAACCAAATAACACGAAGTAACCAGTAGAAGGAACCAATAGCAGAATTCAATGGCAGGAAGTACCCAGTAGAAGGAGCCAATAGCAGAATTCAATAGCAGGAAGTAACCAGTAGAAAGAACCAATGGCAGAATTCAATAGCAGGAAGTAACCAGTAGAAAGAACCAATGGCAGAATTCAATAGCAGGAAGTAACCAGTAGAAGGAACCAATAGCAGAATTCAATAGCAGGAAGTAACCAGTAGAAGGAACCAATAGCAGAATTCAATAGCAGGAGCCAGTAGCAGGAAGGAACCGGTTATAGGAAGCAATAGCAGGAACCTTAAGTGTTTACCAATACATTTAAAATTCTATTTCTTGTTGTTTTTTTGTTGTTGTTTTTTGTGATTGTGACAACATAATTTTTGTTCATTGTCATTGAGACGTGTGCTTTATGTTTGTGAGCTGAAATTGATTTGCTAAAATAGATTCACAGTGACCCTTGCACTAAAAAAAGTGCGAACAAAAGTAAGCAGCAAAGCGTAATTTACCCTGTTTGGAAACTGTTAATGTTGATTTTTCATGGTTCCTAGAAAAGCATTTTAAATTGAGGTAGTGGGAGGAGGGTGGCGGTCCCTCCACAATTATACAGTTGTTGTACATTATAATTAACATCTAGGTTAGATCTGTCTACAAAGCCATGCACCACTTAATAGATATTTTATACAACGGTCTGTCATCACATTTGAATATCTTAATTAGATGATTATTCTATATTATTTATACATTGTACTTTATCAACGAAATACATTGTTAGTTTAGATAAGAAAATAAGTTTCCTAACCGTGATTCAGCCATGCTTCAGGTAACTCCAATAAAAATAATATTTTATTTTCCCACTGCTTTCAGGCACAACTTAAGTCCATGACAATGTTATTACTATCTGCGTTAACAGGTCACCGAGGTAAAGTGAACGTAGAAACACGTTACGTTGACGCGCTGGTAGAATAGATGAAGTTAATTCCGCATCGACAGTCAGTGTTTTATTTTGATGTAAATGACTGGCCGGTACATTGTGATAAATGGGTTGATGACTGGTACATATCTCATAATCTGTCAACATTACGTTTACATTTGTTATCATTTAGATACATATAGAATGGCTAGAAAAAAATGTGGCAAATTTCTACAGCGCATGACACTGCTGGATTATCTTATAAGAAATCTCAAAGCAACACGCCTTCGGATTCATGCTTACTTTCATGATTTTTTTAAATGATTTAAAAAGAAGTTGATTATTGTGAACAAAAGAAATTGATAATTATATTTAATTTTCTTTACATATTTTGGCTCATCTGGAGGCATGCAGCGTTAACCCAATTTACCCGGTGGAACAGACAGTAACCAGGGTCGGAGGTTATAAAGGAATGTTACCAGCTCAAGCATACATCTCCGGTACATGTATTTGATTGGTTAAAAACCGGCACTGAATATGTACTGACCGATGCAAATCCTAAAATCAGACACATTTCATAAAAAAGGATTACGTTGAGGCCAGGATTTATACTATTTTTATCCTTTTTATTATATCTTGATAATGAAATCGAAACATTTGAAAAGACAGTTTATTCAAAGCAGCATAACTCCTGATTCATACTCATTTTCATGATTTAAGAAATGTAATTAAAAGGAAAATAGTGTGATGCCAGCGAAGAAAGTAATATATATATAAGTAATTTAGAAAAAGGAACAGAATAAGCAAAATTAGTCACGTAGTAAAAATACAGTGATATATTTTGATATACATGTATACTGCAAAATCAGTCATAAATTGCATAAAAAATCATGTATTTTTCCCCCTGAATATGGAATCTAATTCATTTTCTATCCATCTTTAAAATGTGTTTTTTCGACCCGTACGTACATCATGTACATCATGTCTCTAGCATGTTGGCTTAATTACTTCTTTCTGTTGTTCAACAAAGATTAAGCGATCAATTTATACAGAACTGGAATGCAAGACTAAACCAATCAAGTAGGGCTCTATTTTATAAAATAATTTCATCATTTACATGTCAACCATATTTGGAATGCTTTAATATTCATAAATTTTGTCAATCATTTACTCGTTTAAGGGTATCATCTCACAGATTACACATTAAAGCCGGTCGATGGACCAAACCCACCAGAACACCTATTTGTGATAGAAAATGTATAACATGTAATAAGGTAGGAGATGAATATTATTTTATTATTGAATGTGTAATGTACATTGATATAAGGAAAAATATATATTGCCAGAAAATATTGGATACGGCCTAGCCGGTATAAATTTGTAGATCTTATGAACTCAGAAAATAATAACATACTTAAAAAATTAGGAAAATATATAAACAAAGCATTTATTTTTAGAAGTACTTTGCTATATGATTCATAACGTAAATCTGTCCTGTTGTAATATTCATGTTGACATAATATCCATATGATTTGTCTTGCACTTTCGTATCGACAAGACAGATATAATTATTGAGAAATTTAAAATGTTGTACATAATTATATATAATATGTTTTCTATTGGTATAAAGTCATGTTCATATGAAAAGGGTTGGCAATTAAGTCAGCTCGAAGGTCTCTTTGCAACTAAACTTAACAAGAGTCAAAGCACTTTTGAAATTGGACTTTCGAAGTTTCAAAATAATCCGAATGAATGATGAAGATTTATTACAATTATGAAATCCGCAATTGATGCGAAGGGACCTTCATTTTTAATGAGATGTGTATAAACTTATAGCAATTGCGTTTATGTATTAAAATTCAATTAACTTACAAATTCTGCATTAATGGCTCATGTAATGTATGTTTTCTATGTATGTATATGTGTATGTATGTGTATATGTTTATATAAGAGACGAGCTAGTGGTTCAGAGATCAGTTTTGATATGAAAATGTTAATTATGTAAATACTTAAGAAAATTTCGGCTGGTATTTACTTTGATCTTCTCCAAAATTTTCATAATTGTTGATATTATGTATATATGTTTATGTCATACACTGTTTTTATTGTGCATGTTTTATGATTTATGTCCTCATAGGCGTTGAAGCCTATTGGAATAAAATATAATGTCTACTGTTTCTACACTCTGTGCCTTCAAACGAATACAGTCAATCCTGTCTTACAAACCACCTCTTAATAAAGATCACCCTACAAATAAAAACTTTTTGATAACACTTCATTGATAACATGGAATTAAGTAACCTCCAAATAAAGTCCACTTGTCTAGTAAAGACCATTATTTGCCTCTCCATTTGGTGGCTTTTGATCACAGGTTTTACTGTACATATTTCTTTTTACCTGTCTAAAATGCATACTGTCGATTGTCGTGTAATTATTGTCTAATCATAAATTGCGGAAATGCATTTATATAATAGAAAACGTCATGTTTTAACCATCGTGACAACTGCATTATGACCGACTTAGTTATAGAGAGCATCAAAACACGAGGTTATCTGATTTATACAAGGGGGCGTAGTTCCTCTTTTGTATCATAAGTAACAATAGAATCAGTTTCCCTGTCGTCCAGAATAAATGAACCAATGAAGAGCATCCAATTACATGGGTGCATGTTGAAAATTTGGTAAAACCTGAAAACTGTTACTAATAATCATTTTCCTACATAATCTTATTGTAAAACATGATGAAATTTGACACAAAAAAAACCTGAGCTTCAGGCATATGCCTGAAAACTTGCTCCAATGCAATTAAAATTATTCTTTCATTCAATGTGTTATAGTTTAGAGGCAATAAATTGTCAGAGTGAAATTGTATACCATTACATGCACAGTACGTTAACTGGAGTGTCGAACTCTAATTATCATTATACTATACATGCACAGTGCGTTATCTGGAGTGTCGAACTCTAATTATCATTATACTATACATGCACAGTGCGTTATCTGGAGTGTCGAACTCTAATTATCATTATACTATACATGCACAGTACGTTAACTGGAGTGTCGAACTCTAATTATCATTATACTATACATACACAGTACGTTAACTGGAGTGTCGAACTCTAATTATCATTATACTATACATGCACAGTGCGTTATCCGGAGTGTCGAACTCTAATTACCATTATACTATACATGCACAGTGCCTTTTTTTTTTTTTTTTTTTTTTTTTTGTAATTTCAGCAAAAACAAGTTTTGCCCGTTTATTGATCCCCGTCAAATTTGGAGAGTAGGGTCGGAGAACCATCCCTACTGCCCCTTACAAAAACTCTTTACATATAATTTTATATACTTTAACATGACTGGTATAAAAGTGTTATTTAGAATGTGTAGTACGTTCAGTACATGCACAGTGCCTTAACTGGAGTGTCGAACTCTTAATTACCACTATACTATACATACACAGTGCGTTAACTGGAGTGTCAAACTCTAATTACCATTATACTATACATGCACAGTGTGTTAACTGGAGTGTGAAACTCTTAATTACCAATAAACTATACATGCACAGTGCGTTATTTGGAGTGTCGAACTCTTAATTACCACTATACTATACATACACAGTGTGTTAAGTGGAGTGTCAAACTCTAATTACCATTATACTATACATGCACAGTGCGTTAACTGGAGTGTCAAACTCTTAATTACCACTTTACTATACATGCACAATGGGTTAACTGGAGTGTCGAACTCTTACTTACCAATATACCATACATTGCACAGTGCGTTATCTGGAGTGTCAAACTCTTTATTACCATTATACTATACATGCACAATTGGTTAACTTGAGTGTCGAACTCTAATTACCATTATACTATACATGCACAGTGCGTTAACTGGAGTGTCAAACTCTTAATTCCCACTATACTATACATGCACAGTGCGTTAACTGGAGTGTCGAACTCTTATTACCATTATACTATACATGCACAGTGCGTTAACTGGAGTGTCAAACTCTTAATTACCATTATACTATACATGCACAATTGGTTAACTGGAGTGTCGAACTCTAATTACCATTAAACTATACATGCACAGTGCGTTAACTGGAGTGTCAAACTCTAATTACCATTAAACTATACATGCACAGTGCGTTAACTGGAGTGTCAAACTCTAATTACCATTAAACTATACATGCACAGTGCGTTAACTGGAGTGTCAAACTCTTAATTACCATTAAACTATACATGCACAGTGCGTTAACTGGAGTGTCAAACGCTTATTCCCACTATACTATACAAGCACAGTGCGTTAACTGGAGTGTCGAACTCTAATTACCATTATACTATACATGCACAGTGCGTTAAGTGGAGTGTGAAACTCTAATAACTACACTGTCTCTTTGGGATTAAAATAGAGCATGATTGGCTCATTTTACTCGGGATTACTTATTGTGACGACAGGGACACGGGAGAGGAACTGTTACACGAGGGACGGAGTTTTTATGATAAATTTTCAGGATTTCTGGTGATAACTGTCACGGAGTTTGTCGGAAAACTTTTGTATATACTTCAAAAACACTTGTCAAAAATGGTTATGTTCATCTTTAAAAAGTGAGTTTTAGGTGCTAAATTAAACTTTAATGATAAAGCTTGTCTTACATCTTGTATTATGTGTCAAAACTAATTCATAGGCCATCTTTCATCGCCTTTTTTATAGTTCTGAGTAAAATTTCCGTAAAATTTGCCAAATTTGCACATATTAACTGTTTATTTCTTAAACAGATACAATGTAGTTCACAAAGTTCATATTTGTAACTGAAATAGTGCATGTGTAAAAACATTACTGGTTACTATTGCTGAGGGAAAACAACAGTTCAAAAAGTTGTGGCCTGGCCAATTATGTTCCCAGGTCTTTAATTTGAGCAAACTTGGTATACAATTACTATAAGATGTTTAACCTAAATATCTAAGCTCTAGCTCTTTGTTTTTTTTTTAAAGAAGTCTTTTAAGTTTGTACAATACACTATAAGGAAAATCAATAACCACCTTTGACGGGCCAATTTTGACCCAAGGGCTTTTATTTGAATCAACTTGGTTGCATTTATTTAGAAGATTTTTAATATCTAAGCTCTAGCTCTTTGTTTTCTTTTAAAGAAGATTTTTGAAGTTTTTACTTTACCCATATAAGGAAAATCAATGAACTAGAAGACGTTTCATGCCAAATATCTAAGCTCTAGCTTTGGATTCTTTATAAGAAGATTTTTTGAAGTTTTTTCTTTAAGTTGCCATAGCAACTAGAGCTCTGCATGGGAACAATTTTTAAAGGTGACTACCAAAGTATTATTCCTGTGAAGTTTGGATGAAAGTGGCTTAGCAGTTTATGAGATGTTGTTACAGTAAAAGTTACTGAAATACACTGGTCAAATTGTGATCACAAATCTCATACTGTCACTTTGTGACAGGTGAGCTAAAAATATTTCAAACAAAGGTTATTTCAAACAAGGGTAAGTGTGGGGACAGAGGCAAGTCGAAGACTCAAAACTCTTCACCTCTGCAATTCCTTAGCGCCAAGAACTATGTTACAAATGACTTGTGCAGAACTTCCACATGTAGACATCATAATTTCATCTCTATCAATAAAAGGCCTAACAACAGTCATGTTTTCTGGTATTTTATTTCCATATTTTTTCAGTACATATTCAGTGTAAAATATGTGAACAAAATTTTAAATTTACAAATATAAGAACTTAACAATTATAATTTACAATACTCAAATAGATTTCAAAACAAACAGTTTGCTAAATATCCATGCTAACTTTAACCATACTTGAACAATTTAACCAACCTTGCTGTCAAATCATGCAAATATCAAAGCAACATACTGTATTCTATTCTTAGCAACAAAACAAAAAGACAAAGAAAGCTAATAAAATATAATTGTAGCCAAAAAAAATAAAAACAAAAACAAGAGGGCCATGATGGCCCTGAGGTCGCTCACCTGTATATAGGCCCCCCCAACCCCCACTCCCCCAACGTTGCAGAGCCAATTTAACCCAAGGGCTTTTATTTGCACAAACTTGGTAGACACCCATAAGAAGATGTTTCATGCTAAACATTTAAGTTCTAGCTCATTGGGCTTTTTAAAAGAAGATTTTTTTTAGTTTTTACTATACACATATAGTTAAAAACAATGACACCCCTGGGGCCGGGCCAGTTTTGACCCCAGGGCTTTTATTTGAACAAACTTTGTAGACACTTACTAGAAGATGTTTCATGCTGAATATCTAAACTCTAGCTATTTGGGTTTTTTCAAAGAAGATTTAAAGTTTTTGCTAAACACATATAAAGAAAATCAATGACCCCCGGGGCGGGGCCAATTTTCACCCCTGGGCTTGTATTTGAACAAACTTGGTAGACACCTATTAGAACATGTTTGATGCTCAATATCTTAGCCATAGCTCTTTGAGTTCTTTAAAAGAAGATTTTTTAAGTTTTTACTATATGCATATAGGGAAAATCAATGACCCCCCGGGGCGGGGCCAATTTTCACCCCAGGGCTTTTATTTGAACAAACTTGGTAGACACCCATTAGAAGATGTTTCATGCTAAATATCTTAGCTCTAGCTCTTTGGGTTCTTTAAAAGAAGATTTTTCAAGTTTTTACTATATGCATATAGGGAAAAATCAATGACCCCCCGGGGCGGGGCCAATTTTGACCCCAGGGCTTTTATTTGAACAAACTTGGTAGACACACACTAGAAGATGTTTCATGCCAAATATCTAAGCTCTAGCTGTTTGAGTCCTTTAAAAGAAGATTTTTAAGTTTTTACTATATGCATATAGGGAAAATCAATGACCCCCGGGGCGGGGCCAATTTTCACCCCAAGGCTTTTATTTGAACAAACTTGGTAGACACCCATTAGAACATGTTTCATGCTAAATATCTTAGCTCTAGCTCTTTGGGTTCTTTAAAAGAAGATTTTTTTAAGTTTTTACTATATGCATATAGGGAAAATCAATGACCCCCGGGGCGGGGCCAATTTTGACCAAAGGGCTTTTATTTGAACAAACTTGGTAGACACTCACTAAAAGATGTTTCATGCCAAATATCTAAGCTCTAGCTCTTTGAGTTCTTTAAAAGAAGGTTTTTTTAAGTTTTTACTATATGCATATAGGGAAAATCAATGACCCCCGGGGCAGGGCCAATTTTGACCCCAGGGCTTTTATTTGAACAAACTTGGTAGACACCAATTAGAACATGTTTCATGCTAAATATCTTAGCTCTAGCTCTTTGGGTTCTTTAAAAGAAGATTTTTTAAGTTTTTACTATATGCATATAGGGAAAATCAATGACCCCCCGGGGCGGGGCCAATTTTGACCCCAGGGCTTTTATTTGAACAAACTTGGTAGACACTCACTAGATGATGTTTCATGCCAAATATCTAAGCTCTAGCTTTTATGGTTTTTTAAAAGAAGATATTTAAAGTTTTTTCTTTCGGTTGCCATGGCAACCAGAGTTTTGCATGGAATTAAATTCTTTGAACAATTTTTAAAGGTGACCACCAAAGGAACATTCCTGTGAAGTTTGGATAAAATTGGCTTAGTGGTTTATGAGGAGATGTCATTTAAAGTAAAAGTTTACGGACGGACGGACGGATGGACGACGGATGGACGGACGCCGGACGAAAAGCGATCACAAAAGCTCACCCTGTCACTTTGTGACAGGTGAGCTAAAAACAAGAAGACAATTCGACCTGTGTTTGATGTATTTTTTGACATCAGTCTACTAAAGATAAACTTTTGATAAAATAAAAATACTAATTTTTCAATAATTCTACCTGAAACTGATACTTTCAGTTTTTTCATGACTGCAAGACATATATATATATTTTCCATCAATAAGCAAAATGGTTTGGCCATTCTTTTAGAATTACAAAGCAGTGCACTGAAATGACTAACTAATTTGAGGTTGGATTCACATAAAAATAAAATGATTATATGTTTCAACTTAAAAAAAGCCAACATGTAAAATGGTTTTATAACCTGAAGTTACACAGCAGTGTTATTAACTAAATTTAACTAGTATCAGTTGGCACAAATGTAAAAGTAACTCTCAAGTTATCCAGCAAATGTGGGCTTTCCCACATTAAATCCCATGGTACAGTCACAATTTTGTTAAAATGCATCATACATTAAGGTTTTCTGATGTGGACCATGAAAAATAAGAAAAAAAAAAAGATTTTGCCTTCATGTATTAAGGCTTTACTGACATGGACCATGAAAAATAAAAATTGCAGTCATGCATTTGGGCTTGTTCCCTATTCAAAGACCATGATATGAATTCAATTATTTAAGTGCATGAGTAGATGCAAAAATAAAATTGATGTTGATAAAACAAGACCAAAAAGTGGCGGCATAGGTGTAGTGGTTAATACTTCAGACTAGTAATCTAGGACTCTCTAACTACATTAGTTCAACTCTCGCCAGGACCCAGCTGATGTTTCCTTGAGCATACCGTAAAATCAGAAATTATTTCCAAAGGATTTGAGTTTGCTCAGTTTGTGAATTTGAAGTTATTAAAATTTGTTGATGTTTATTAAGTATATACCATATAAATTATTAACAGAAATGATAGATAAAATAATCAAGAATGATTCCAAAACTTTGTTCTTGCTAAAGGTTGGCCTCGCAAAAATATCTAATTTCACAATAATTGCTTTTTTGTTTCATACTAAAACGTTGCTACATGTACTTCTCAACTTGTCTTTTAAAATTTCAATAAATGCAGATTTTGATGACTTTGATGACAAAATAAAATGCTGATGATAATGGTGATGATGATGATAATGATGATAATGAAAATGGTGGTGATAATGGTGAAAAATGGCAAAATTAAAAGCTAAAAAATTAAGGACTAAATCATTTTAACAATCAGCTTGTGCCATCAATTACATATTCTATATCAAACAAATGCAGCCATCAGAATACACAAAATCGCTTTACTCCGAGCCTTTTAAAAAAAAAATTATAGGAAATAAAAAAATTTCAAGCCAAAATGCAGGATTCCTACAGGAATTTTTCACATTTGATGGTACTGCGAATGTAGCAATAAAATTCTTGTCAGATTGTTATTATATAACAATTTAATGTGTTTAGACAACCTTTTCTGCAAGAAAAATATAGCAAATAATTTTAAAACATAGGCAAATATATAAGAATATAAGAAGTGTTTCAGTAATATATCAATTTATTTTAATTACAGAAAATATTCATGGCATTTGCCTTATTAATGGCAGTGAAATTTGCCTATATAGAGCCAGTCTGACTTGAGAGTTGTTCAAATAATGTTTGTTTGTGTATTTTGTTTTAGCACTTGATTTAAACACAGTTTTGATCATATCCTTGCTAACAAAATCAAGATAATTATGATGTTTTAACATATACAGTTAAAATATTTTAAAGACCATCTGCAATTAAGGATAACCCTGTAAATAAAGACCACTCTTCAACAACCATTCATTATATAGAAGGGAATAACCTCCAAATAAAGACCGTTTGTCTATAAAGGTCATGTTTGGTCTCTCCTTTGGGTGGTTTTGTTCACAGGATTGACTGTATATGGAAACTGACAACAGATGATCAGTGATGTTCTGTGTCACTTAATAATATAAAATACATATAGATATGATAAATAAAATATCTTCATGGTTTTAACAATAAATACAATTCACAAGCAAAGACAGTGTTCACCATAATATATACATGTATACTCCATAAGTATACAATTATGCAATATGCTAATTCCTTTTTTTTGCAGCTGAAATATTGAAGTATTCATGAACAGTTCCAACTATATCACATACACTGTGTTAAAACTATGGCAGGCCACAGATGTCAAATTTTGTTTTCTTTAGTTAAGAACAACACTAACATCCTGAGGGAACTTTCAAGTTTTAAGTGGTCTGTAATGTAATGTTAAATCACCACCTTGTTTCCAGATAAAATGTTTCACAGTTCTCAGATCCATATTGGGGTTCAAAACCTAGGAAAGAAAGGAAAACAGATGCCACATTTATCTAAATGCATTTTAAGCTTTACAATGAATCAATATATATACACTTCCAGTGAATATTGGAAAGCCCTCTTGCAAAAAAGTTATTTCCAAAAAGATTTTGCATTTAAAAAAGAGAATATAAGCAGATATCAGCCGCGTTACGACAAAACCAACATAATGGGTTTGCGACCAGCATGGATCCAGACCAGCCTGCGCATCCACGCAGTCTGATCAGGATCCATGCTGTTCGCTATCAGTTTCTCTACTTGAAATAGAGTTGATAAGCAACAGCATGGATCCTGATCAGAGTGTGTGGATGCGCAGGCTGATCTGGATCCATACTGGTCGCAAAGCCATAGTGGTGCAACGATATACCGGTATACCGGTATATTGCAATACAGTCTCGGGTCGATACGTACCGCGGTGCAGCTGCCCTGTATTGCGGTTTTTTCTTTAATATTTATGCCGAAATAACATGAATGTAGAAACTTCAATTTTGAATCAGTAAGCAACGATTTACGACATCAAAAACAAAACATCAATGAAACATGAAAAGATTGCCGACACTAGTCGATCCCTGTGATGTATAAAGAAACGCCGCCGCGAACTTTTCCTGACGAAGCTCTTTGATCTTACCGCGCGAGTAGCAGAATCATGTGACGTCATTTTCAGAGTGCGGCTTTGATCACGCTTTATTAAATTACACACAGTTACGCAATTTAAGTTAGGACTGATTAAAATTGTTGATTAACTGAAATAAAAAAATGGAAAAAGATTTTAAACTAATTGAAAATGAGAAAGCTAAAAGTAAAATATGGGTTTAATTCAACTTAAAAAAAAGAAAATCTACAGGAAAAATTGAGGACGGCATAGCTGTTTGTAAAAAATGTAAGATGGATATTCGCTACAGCGGAGGGACCACAAATCTAAATACACATTTGACTCGACACCACAAAATCAATCTGCAACAAGGTGCATGCAAGTCTGGTACTAGTTTGATCGCGGCAACAGCGTCAACCGTAAAGTAGCCGACAATTATAAGTTCTTTTGGGCAGACTTCCAAATACAAGCCTACAAGTCAGCGGTATAAGGACATAACGCAAGCCGTCGGAAAATTCATTGTTAATGATCTTCGACCGTTTAGTGTTGTCTCAAATGATGGATTTAAGGATATGATTCGTGTTTTAGACCCTAGATACGACCTACCGTCACGTATGTACTTTTCTGAAACTGTTAAGAAAAACATTTAAAAAGCCTCAAGGACACAGGGTACTTATTCATTCTATAGATACATGTATGTGTTCTAAAAGAATAATAAGAAGAGTTGAAATATAGCTTACGTTTTACTGTTTTCTTTAATTATTTTAGTATACACTGTACCACAATACGTATCGCAATACAGGCTGTCTATATCGCAATATATCGCAATACGGGTTTGGCTGTATCGTTGCACCCCTACAAAGCCATTATGTTGGTTTTGTCATGATGCTGCTCATTTATTCAATATCCCATTCAAACAGAGATTTGTTATTTTGCTTTCACTCCCCTATTTTTTAACACATTTGTGATCAAATCTTGGTGGTTAACCTTTAATCCAACATACTGGTTTTCCTTGATAACTAACCAGTAAATTGAGTACTTAACATTTTCTCAGCTAGTGACCCACTACAGGTATCATAGGATTACTTGATTAACAGTGAAGTACAAGACAAGCATTCAATGCCCTAGATCAATTTTGCTATAAGTAAAGTTATAGTGATTTAGTATGGAAACCAAAATACTACTTAATTTACATCATGCTGCTTTTATGTTATGCGTACATGTATATGACAAATCATGTTACATTAAACACTGCTTTCATTATATGGTAAACAGCTAAAATGCTCTAAATTAATTATCAAATTATAAAACACAGATTCGCCTTTCCTTAATAGGAAAGTTTTTATTCATTTCTTTGGCATAATGCAACTTTAAAATTATAAATACCTTCTTTTTTACATCTGCCTATTCAAAAGTTATCTTATCTTACATATCATGGTTCGGAACTATTCACTATTTAGAAACAATGTATAAGCAGCTGGATAGCTCAGTTGGTAGAGATGAACAACAGTATTCCCAGGGTCCCGAGTTCGAGTCCAGGTCAGGCTGCACATTTTTCTCACCATGTGACAAACTGATCTTAGGTACACTCTTAACTACAAAAAAACAACATATATAACATGTAATTTTCTTACCTGTTCATTGCACAGTAGTTCTACCTTTTCCTCAGCAACGGCTGAGCTGTCCTCTAATTCCTCGCTTTTCTCCTGGTTCCCACCATTAGCTGCCTGGGACCCTGCATCAGATCCTTGACCTAAAACCTTTTCGTACACATGTTCTATTACCTTCCGGACTTGGATCATATCACTAGCTGATAATCGGTCCCTGTATTAATGAAAGTGCATGATTATTGGTAAATCATTACATCACATACTATATACATGAACCAACACAGTAGGCCACATGGAAGGCCTATGGAGACTTTCCAGTTTTACTGGTGGAGGAAGACCTCAGGTGCCCTTCCATGCATTATTTCAGGCATTAATGGTCACCTGAATAAAACAACCAATATTCAGCTAGCTGGCTAGCTACCTTCCTCTCATGAAAAGGGTCCATAGTCCCTGCAGGGATTTGAACCCACATCAACGAGGGGCAAGTGGTTTGAGGTCAAAAACCTTAACCATTAGGCCAAAGATGTTATGATGCACATGTTTATGATGTAGTTATATAACTTATGTAACTGAAATTTGGGAGAATATAGTAAGACAAAGTTTGGGTTTTATGTCACACCACCACTGTAAAGGTCATTAGGAAACATTTCAGATTTACTGGTTGAGAAAGTTTTCAGACGTCCCATAGTGCATTATTACACTGCAACATGGGCAGGCATCTGACCTGAACAGAACCACCATTGTTCAAAAAGCTAGGTAGAGAAGAGATTCCTAGCATGAAACAATTCACAGTTGGATTCATTCCTACAGTGATTTGAGATTAGGAGACTTTAACCACTTGGCCACAGAGGCCACCACCTGCCTAATAACTCACCATTTCATTATGCAAGTAAACATTTATCAAAGATGTTGTATTTACATGAAAATGGTAAGAATAATTTCTTATGTCTAAAAAGTGCAGTAACAAAACCAGTAAACTTACTTCTTCATGACGATTTTCTGTCCCATACTCTGATGAGGTTGTAGAAAGAACGGAATCTTGTTTGATTTTGGTGAGTTACCCTGGTAACAGAATAGTAAAAAGCATTATTGAAGTTACAGTATCAAAGCAACAAGAGCTTGGTGCTAAACTATTCTCAGTGCATGATTCACTCATTTGTTCAGTTTCAACCTATTCCTTTAACAGTTTTGGCTATACCAACTTCCAAGCAAAAACTAACCAAAGTGTGACGTTGTTGCCAAAACCGACGCCTGGGTAAGTACAATAGCTCTCCCTTTCCTTCAAATAGACAAGCTTAAAATCATCATGAATAGTCGAGCTAATAGTGTTAATCTGGAAGTATAATTTATTTTGATCATATATATATTACGATTGTTAATTTCAAAGTCTTTAATCAACAAATAAAAGATAATCTTACATGTACAAGAACATCTACCACCCATTGAGGAACTGTTTCATTTAATAACATTTGTTCTGTCTCCCCACCTGCATCACGACACAGTAATCTGAATAAAGTTTTGCCACGCCCGACCTCACTGCAATGCAAAATGGTATCATAAAAACATACACAAATAGATATCATTCAACTCAAACAGTGGGTAAAATAAGCTTCAAAGCCTTCATTACAAACAAGCTAAAATAAGTACATTCAACCCTGTTAACATAAGCCACCTAAAGAAGACACCAATCACAACCTTCACAGTCAAGTGGTTTTTATTTGGGGGGGTTACTCTGTTCTCTCAATGAACAGTTGTTGGAAATGGTCTTTAATCACAGATCTTTATTCAAAGAATGATCTTTAACACAGGATAGACTCTATGTATAAATAGATAAAATAGTTTTTAGGTATAACCAATACACTTTACATCTTTTTACTGCTCTATATGTCTTATGTGAGCTGAGGGAGTTGTCAACATTGATATGCCCTTCTGTACTAGAATTGAAAAACATACATTTTTAGTCAATCCAAAGTAAATAACTTCAACCTATGCTCCAATAACTTTATCATTTCTTTCCCTTTTTCTGTCAAAACCATGGCTTTCTATATGTTTTTATTTTGAAGAGATATCAGCTCTGAAATTCCACAAGTCTAAAGACTATGAAATTTTAGTTGCAATATCACCAGTATTCTAATTTTTGGTATTAATAATTATATAAAAATACTGCTCTTACCTAAATATAACAGGTGTGTGACCAGGAACCCGGAAATAATTTCCTAACGGTGATTGCACTTCGTTCTCATTTCCATTAATATTTTCTGAAAATATTATATAATAGTTTTACATCCAGAAACCTGATCTATACAGAACAGGATACAACTTGTACAAGTATATTCATTTTTTAAATTTCTTTAGAAGCAAACAATCAAATACATGTACTATGAAAAAATCTGAATATGTATAAATTATATTAGCAATTGTGTTTTAAGTTACATCTATCAATGCTCCATAAAAGAATTAAATCAAGATCTGTGTGAATAGCATACTTCACTTTTCTCAGTGCTAGAAAATGTAATTAATAAAGGAAATGTAGAAAAAAGGGGAGTAATTCTGCAAAGTGTTTGGCAGTCTTAATTCCTCATGAAAGTGACAAGAGTATAAGTAAGAAAGGTGAGACTAACTTTGCAAAATTATATTTAACATTATTTGTCCACTCAATATTGCATAAGACATAAAGAATTACAACAGTTTTGTACCATTCCTTCAAATGTAAAATTAATACAACTCCAATGCAGCTATTTTTTTCTCTATCATATAAATATATTAAATATTGATGATTTTATATATGCTTGCTCTATCAATGCTATTTATAGGCTACCATACCTTGATTTTCAAATATGTGTGTCTTTGGCCAATTATCTAACAAGGCTTGTAACAGCTGCTGTCCAATATTTACTGAAATAAGAACAGGAAAAAAAACTTGTTATTATATGCATAATGACACTGCTAATTATTTTAAGCAGTAATGTTATATTACTTCAGAAATTAAGTATTGAATCCTTTACCAGCAGGAACCGATTGACAAGCCTTTGCATCCAATTTAGAGCCAAGCACATTTTTTTAACCAAATGATACATGCAAATACTTATGTAACAAGAGTCTGGTTTGAGTTGGGTGATGCTCCCCGAATAGGTTTTGAATACAGGAAAGTACACCTCTTGTAGTTTCAGAGTTATGTTCCTGGAAAAAGTTCAAAGTGTAATAATTCCAAAATTAGGCAAGGCAGAGTTACTGTTTGTTGCACTGCACTTGTAATCAATGTAATCAATCAACTTACAAAGTTTCTTGTTGATATCTCTTATGGTTTCCGAGTTATGATCCGGACAACTTCAAAAAGTAAAAATAAACAAACGGCAATAACTCAAGAATTAGGCAAGGCAAAGTTATGATTCTCATGCACTGCACATCTACCCATTGAGATACATCTACCTACAAAGTTTCATGTTAATATCTCTTATAGTTTTACAGCTATGTCCAGTACAAGATTTTTCTATAAGGGGAGATAATTCAAAAATGAGGATTAACAGAGTTATGGTTTTCTTGCACTGCACTTCTACTCAATGAGATCTATCTACCTACAATGTTTCATCTTGATATCTCTTATAATTTAAGAATCATGTTCCGGACAAAGTTCAGTGTTAAAATTAACAAAGGGCAATAACTCCATAATTAGGACAAAAAGAGTAATTGTTCTTATGCACTGCACATCTACCCATTGAGATCTATTCACCTACAAAGTTTCATGTTGATATCTCATATAGTTTTAGAGTTATGCCCCGGACAAGATTTTTCTATAAGGGGAGATAATTCAAAAATGAGGCTTAACAGAGTTATGGTCCTTTTGCACTGCACTTCTACTCAATGAGATCTATCTACCTACAATGTTTCATCTTGATATCTCATATAGTTTTAGAGTTATGTTCCGGACAAAGTTCAAAGTGTTGAAATTAACAAAGGGCAATAACTCCAAAATTAGGACAAAAAGAGCTATTGGTCTTATGCACTGCACATCTACCCATTGAGATCTATTCACCTACAAAGTTTCACGTTGATATCTCTTATAGTTTTAGAGTTATGTCCCGGACAAGATTTTTCTATAAGGGGAGATAATTCAATAACTGGGCAAAATAGAGTTATGGTTCTTTGACACTGCACTCCCCCTCAATGCCCTCTACCACTGTATGAAGTTTAAACAAATTATCTCCAAGGGTTTTCAATTTATGCTCCGGACAAGAAAACAGACAGACAGGCGGACGGACAGACGGACAAGGCGACGAATATATGCTCCCCCGAAATTTTTCGGGGAGCACAAAAAGTTTTATATGCAAAACATTAACAGCTGAAATATAACAAACTTTACATGGACCATAACCTTTGAATACCACTGTTCCTGGTGTATTCAATGTCTGAGATGGACAAATTATCTGTAGCCCTAAGACTGTGGATTGATGACATACTTAAGAAAATATATTGAAACTTATAATAATTGGTAACATATTTTTTATAATAATTCTTGAATTATAATTGATCCTTCAATTACAGTCAAAAGTTTACAATTTTTATGTGACAGTGATACCAATCAAAATTCAAGGGACATAAAAAGTAAATAATATTCTTCATTTCATAACAAAAGTTTCCTCCCTTGAACCATTTCAGATTCACTCAGACTATTACTTTACTGTATGTAGGAAACTTGTCTACTCTGTCTAGAATTTATATATATATGTGATCCCCATTGTGTGTATGTACTTATGTAATTATATGTATATATGGGGGTATACGTATGTGTGTACGTGTACCGGTATATATATGTGTATAAGTATGGAAGTGTGTATACAGGTGCATATATATGTGGAGGAATATGGTTATGTGTAGATATATGTGTATGTATAATGTTAGTTAAGATTTTGGAAGTATAATATTGTTTGTATTGTTCTCTGTACATGTGTCAACTATTTTGTTTATGGTTGAAAGCTGTTTGTAAATACTTGTAATAATTTCAATGGTCATACAGCAATTTAAATTGCCTCCCTTACAAAAATTATTATTAGATAATTACTTTTTCTTGCCATTATCTTATTATCTTATGAAATTATCTTATCTTGGAACTTTTCATTGACACACATCTTTTGGTATGCTTTATTGTTTTTTTGGTTTTTGGTCGTTTTTTTTGTTTTGTTTTTTTTTTGTTGTATTTTATTCTTTACCCTGTTTTAAACGTGCCTTAAACTGATTACTCTATAATCACATCCTTTGCTGGATATGGGGTCAGGGACATCTCCAGCCTCCTATCTTATCAATATACTGATTAAGAGGGTGGCTAGTATTGTCCCCGGCACCCTGGGGGCGCCCTGCTTTGGCAGAGAGGAAAAGTGCTTGCATTTTACGTTGCCAGGGAGGTGCTCTGGTTGATTTCAGGGCCCCTTTCCCAGCCCGGTGGTTATTTAGTTTATTTTATTGTTGTAATCAAAACATACTGAAATATGCAATTTAATTAATCACAGTGAATGCTTATGGTTTCCGGTACATTTATTATTAAGAAAAGTGAGAAAAAAATATATTGATATAAATGAAAAGAAAATACAGTAACATATTTTTGCACCATTCATTTATATTTAACACAACTTTTACTATCTTTTTTTTTTTCTCTTATTTTTTTGCAGTAAAGTGTAATTTTTTTATATGCCACCATATTACACTATGTTTTTGAGGTCTGTATGTTTGTTTAAACTGTCCCACTGGGTATATATATTTAACTTAGTCAAGTGTAATGTTTATATGTATTTTAGATATAATGATGAATGTTTTTTTGTAAAAATTAGCAATGAGTAATCTTAAAATTTTTTCTTACAATTACCGTGGTTTAAATGACAGCATCAAGAGGCGTGATGTTTTTAATCTATTTCATACAAAATATGCTGATATACTTTGTCTGCAAGAAACACATTTTATTAAAGAATTTGAAAAGAAAATTTATTCTGAATGGAATGGCTTATGTTATTTTAGTCATTGTAAATCTAATGCAAAAGGTGTGGCCATTTTATGTAGAAAAGATTTAGATATTAAAATAAATTTTGTTAAAACTGATGACTCTGGAAGTTTTATAATGTTAGGTATTTCATTGGATTCCATAAATTTTACATTAGTTAATATATATGCACCAAATACAGATAGTCCTAGTTTCTTAAGATATATTTTTGATATATTAAATTGTTCTGATGAAAATGACTCTCTAATAATTTGTGGAGATTATAATCTTGTTCAAAATCCAGACCTGGACTACTATAATTATAAATCAAAGAATAATAATGTGAAGGCTAGAAATTTTTTACTCAGTATTATTGAAGATAAAGAACTTATTGATCCTTTTAGAGAGTTACATGGTGATATAAAAAAATATACATGGAGACGCACCAACCCAATACAGCAAGGTAGATCAGATTTTTTTCTTATAACAAAAAAATTTATATCAGTTTGTACGTAAATGTGACATTGATGCTAGTTATAGATCTGATCATTCAATGATAAATTTGGATTTTTGTTTTGTTCCTGTTAATCATGGAAAAGGTTTAGGGAAATTTAATGATGCTCTTTTACATGACATTGAATTCCTTGATATCATTAATAAGAAAATAGATGAAATAAAATTGCAATATTGTTTACCTGTATATAATATAGATTATGTTTTGAATATAAACAATAAAGATATAGACTTTTTTATTAATGATGAACTTTTTTTAGAGACACTTTTAATGGAAATTAGAGGTAAATCCATTTCCTATAGCTCTTTTAAGGCTAAAGAAAGAAATACATTTGAAAAAAAATTATTTGAAGAAATTATTTTTCTAGAACAAAACTTAACAAATGATAATAAAGACAAACTTCTACATTTACAAAACGAATTGACTGAATTAAGAAACAATAAAATAAAGGGTGCTATGATTAGGTCAAGGTCACAATGGATTGAATCTGGAGAAAAACCTTCTAATTACTTTTTAAATTTAGAGAAATCACATTGTTCAGCTAAGACAATACCTTTTCTGGAACTTGATGATGGAACTTTTATTTATGATCAAAAGGATATACTAAAAGAAACTAGTGCTTATTATGAAAACTTATACAAAAATGTAACTTTGAATGATTGTAATATTGATAGAGAATTGAGGGATTGTGATATTAATATGCTGTCTGATAGTGAATCACTCAAGCTTGAAGGTCTCCTTTCATATGATGAAGTCTCCTTTACATTTAAAAAATATGAAAAATGATAAAAGCCCTGGGTGTGATGGATTTACAGTAAATTTTTTCAAAACTTTTGGAATAGAATTGGACATTTTGTGGTGAAAGCTATTAATTATGCATACAAGGTTAATTCATTTTCTAGAAATCAAAAATTAGGAACAATTACATGCATTCCAAAACAAAATAAACCTAAACATTTTTTAAAAAATTGGAGACCGATTACTTTATTAAATGTAGTATATAAATTAGCCTCAGGTAATATAGCAAACAGACTTAAAAGTGTTTTAGATATTTTAGTGTCAAAAGATCAAACTGGTTTCATTAAAAATAGGTACATTGGTGAAAATACTAGATTATTGTATGATATAATGAAATATACTGAAGATAATAATATACCAGGTTTATTAATGATGATTGATTTTGAAAAAGCTTTTTGATACTTTATCGTTTACATTTATAGAGAAATGTCTTTCATTATTTCATTTTGGTCCAATGTTTAGGAAATGGATTTCTTTGTTTTTATATAATACTGAAACTTGTGTAATATTAAATGGTTTTTTATCCAATTTTTTTAAAATTAAACGAGGTTGTAGACAAGGTGATCCAATTTCACCTTATATCTTTATTCTGTGTGCAGAAATTTTAGCAGTTAAAATAAGACAATGTAAAGATGTTAAAGGTATAAAAATAGATGGCGAGGAATATAAAATATCTCAGTTTGCGGACGATACATCACTTCTTTTGGATGGTTCAGAAAAATCACTTAATACTGCTTTAAATTTGTTAAATAAATTTACAGAAATTTCAGGTTTAAAGATAAATTTTGACAAAACTAAGATTATTTGGATAGGCTCTCTTAAATATAGTACTAGATCAATTAAGACAAGGTGGAAACTAACATGGGGTGACACACAGTTTAAACTATCAGGACTAACTTTTGATGTTCATTTAGAAAAAATGATTGTTCTAAAATTTGATGAAATTGCTACAGAAAGTAAAAAATAGTATTTAAGTCATTGGAAAAAAAGGGTATTAACTCCACTAGGAAAAATCACTGTTGTTAAGTCAATATTGCTTCCTTTATTTACTCATTGTTTTACAAGCCTACCTACACCTAATACTGCTTTTTTGAAAACACTTAATGATTTATTTTATGATTTCATATGGGAAGGTAAGGCAAAAATTAAACAATCTGTAATCATTAAAACATACAAAGAAGGTGGTCTTAACATGGTAGATATTAGTAGTTATGTTCATTCTTTAAAAATAAAATGGCTTAAAAGATATGTTAGCAATTGTGATAGTAAATGTTATAAGTTTGTGAACTCATTGTTTAATATTGATAAAGTTTTTAATTTTGGAAAAATGTATTGTATGTCAATTAATAATAAGATTAAGAATGCTTTCTGGATTGATGTTTTGAAAGCTTACATGATCTTTGTTGATAAACTTTGTATAGATAACTTCGAACAAATATTACGTATGCCACTGTTTTACAACCATTGCTTTTCAATAGGACATAGATATATCTACATGAAATCTTTTTATGACAAAGGAATAAGATTTGTGAAAGATATTCTTAATGAACAAGGTGATTTTATTGAGTTGAATCTTTTAGAACAGTGTATAGGCAAACAAGTTAATTTTTTAGAATATCATGGTTTAAAACAGGCTATAAAATCTTACATGCTAAAGCTAAATATTACCATTAATACTGATTTGCTAAATGTTCAATATCCTATTGTAAACTGTTTTATCAAACCTATTATTATTACAAATAGCAATAAGAAATACCTGTATGAAACTTTTGTTAAAAATACAGATGTACCAACAAGTAAGGAAAAATGGAACACATACTTTATAGATAATAATATAAACTGGCCATTGATATATAGTTATGTATTTAAATGTACCAAAGATTCATACATTCAGTGGTTTCAGACTAGAATAATTCACAGAACTTTAGCAACAAACTCAATGCTGTTTAAAATGAAAATTGTTGATAATAAAATGTGTACTTTCTGTAACTGTCAAGAAGAATTCAAACACTTATACATTTATTTTGGGAATGTCAAAAATTCAGTCTCTTTTCCAATATTTGCAAAGTAACATACATAATTTTGACAATATTTTCAACTGTAAATCTTTTATTTTAGGTTCTGAAGATAAGGACTTCGAATATGATATATTGTTTTTAGAATTGAAAAAATACATATATTTGTCTAAGAGAAAAAAATTGTTACCCACATGTATTGGCTTTAAAAATAGCCTTAAATTAGCCTGGACTATTTACAAAAATACCAATTTGACTGACACTGAAATTAAAAGATGGCAAATTGTAAGATTATTAATCGAATAAATTACACTGACATTCTATATTTATGTTAGGTTCTCTTTTGTTTACTTACATACATGTGTAAAATATACTATTTGTATGCTTTAATTATAATGTTAATATGATAAAATTTAAGGTATATTATGATATTTTGTTTGTAAATATTACAATGTGATATACATGTATAATTAATGTAAGGTATGTGGGGGATGACCCCGACCCTCTCATACCTATTACGGGGTGAATAAACGGGGTTACCCAGTTGGGGCCTCAAAAAAAAAAAAAAAAAAAAAAAAAAGACTGTGGATTCTAACTATGATAATAACAGACCAAAGCTACCAGTAAAGAGCCAGGTCAGCTTGCATATACATGTAGCCTCAACATTATTTAAACAAATGGTTGCTTAATATTTTCTTTCCAGCTTTTATGAATACATAAGATTTCCCTCCCTGTATTATTTCAGGCACAGAAGAGCACCCGTGTAGAACCACCGACATTCAGTGACCTAGTTGGGTAAGGGGTATGTGGTTTCAACTTTGAAGTCAATGACCTTAACCACTTTGCCATGGACACCCCTCTCATAGTTCGTTATCAAAGAGCTCCAAGGTGATAAAAGGAGAAGACCAAAACAAAACTACAACAGACCTAGGTTTGACAAGAGTTAGGTAAAAAAAATCTGAAAATGATTCTTACATTTAGTATCAGGAACATCAGACGGTAAATTAACTCCCAATTCCTTTGCTGAAATCCAAGCTGAGAAACAATCTGTCTCGTCTAAATGTATAGTCAACATCTGAAATATATAAGTTTATCTCATTTTAAAATTACTGGTATATAACTTATCTCATTGTTAAATACTGGTATGTAAATTAGCTCATAGAAAATTACTGGTATATAATTAAAACATACTGATACGTTAACTGATTCTTAAAAATTTAAAAATATATTTATCCCAGTGACATTTAATGGTATATTATTTTTGGGTCATTTAATGATATATTTTGCTCACTGACATTTTCATGTACTAGTATTTATTTTTCATTGAAATCACTGGTACATAATTTACTGCTTTGAAATATACTGATTTATTTTTTATTTAATTCTATAAAATTTACTGTTATCTTAATTATTGGTATTTCCAGTATATTAATCTCATTGATATATAGTGCTCTATAATTTATCTAATTTGATAATTAATGGTATATCATTTATCCCATTTCAAATTTAATTTTATATACTAAATTACAATGAATATAATGGTATAATAATTTATCTCAATGAAAATTCACTGATAAACATTGAAATGACTGACATATAATCTAATGTTAAAGACTCATTATGCCTCAAAAATGCTATTTTTAATTTTCAAAAAGCTTTTTTTTTTTGGTGTACTATTAAAATTTGCCATATGTTAATTATTTAATATTAATTATTGCCATTTCCCTGAATCATTATCTGATTATGTTGCTTTTTGACAACTAGTACAGTTCTAGTGATTTAATCATTTGTATGGAAGTCAAAGCATGACTTTGTTTACTTTTGCTACTCTTTTGACAAATAATTTCCCAGCCCTTCTTTCTTCACGTGATAAGCATCTAACATGCAAAAATTGAATTCATTGGTACTTTTTTAAAACTTAAGTGTGGATCAAATATTGCACATTTTAGATATTTTATAACTAAAAGACTTACCCCAGTTTTAAGATCCACTGAAAACCAATTAGGTACATACACCATTTTAAATCGGTTTTTAATTTCTTCTTCTAAATCAACTTTTCCAAGATCTTCAACTTTTCGGGCCTAAATAAACCAAATGTAAAATATAATATTCTCAATATATTCAAATTTTAAAAGAAAAATGGAATCTCCTCTATTCTCAAAATCAAAATTATGTTTATTATCAGATAGCTTATATTAGAGGTGGGTTTTTTGTTGGTCTTTATGTTGAACAGACTTTGTTCAGTATCTTACGTGAATTTCCAGCTTAACTATTTAAGGCACAAGTCGGCGCCTGAATAGAAATCAAAATTTCCTTAGCTGCCTGGATAGCTTCCTAATATGAAAGAAGTTCTGGACAGGATTCAAACCCACAGCAGTTATCTGAACAATGCAAGTCAGTTACTGTAACCACTCACCGTTGAAGTCTCCTTTATATGAGTTTATACTAGCATATAAGTAATTCACATGCATACATTTCACATGACCAATGTTCCAGATACAGAGCCAAAGAAATTTTTTTTTGCTGACAGGAAGGAACTTCTAGCTTTTCCATCCAATTTACTACCAACATATTATGAATTCACTTGATTTTATGGGCAAGAAATTTCATGGTTTTCTCAAAAAGGACATTTCTCTGGATTTTAGAATTTGTAAAAGATGTAAAATGCAAATAATGTAATGCAAAAACAATCTTAATGAAAGGCAGTGAGGTGCAAGTTGTTCAAAATCAAACGCAAAAAACTGCCGATTAAAAAGTCAACAAAACTTACACTTAAAACATCCCATAGCGCTACATTTTCTTCTGTATCTTTGGTTAAAATATGTCGCTTGTCATTCAAAACGTAATACTGTCGTATACTTGAACCACCTGAAACATTATCACCCTGTTTATACATTCTTCAACATTGTTAACATAATCAAAAAGATAATTTACACATATTCATTTACATATATTTCAAATGATCAAAGACTGTTTATGCATTCATCGAGAAATTCTAAATAATCATATTAAATCAACATACTTAACTTAATCTCCTAGGTTTAATTATACACATATATTCTTAACATTTTTTTCTTTATAATTGTAAGCCATATTCAGCCATAAACCATCCTTTGGCTCAGAGGGTAGGTTGGGGGTCAAGGACTAAGTAGTATAATGTCAATCCCCTTTGGACAATGCATTACCCCTTGTCAAAATTCTGTGATCTAATCTGGTAAAATCCTAAAGCACCTCCAGTCTACGTATATTATATAGATCATATTCATCAACGCAACTTAATCACATGTTGAAATGATAATTTATAATAATTATATAATAATTATTTGCTACAAAATTTCTTTTTATCAAACTGACGTTAGTATTGACAACAAGAAAACTGCTAGGCCTCAAAAGCACCTTCATGTATTCTTTACAGACATGAGCAGTCAAATTGTGTAGAACTGCCTACCATCCACATGGTAACTAGATAGCCACTCTACAATGAATCCAAAAAGGCGAAAAAGTCTGATGAAGGATTCTCACCAACAGCAGTTAGGGGCAAGTTGATATTAGATACTTATCTTAACCAGTCAGCAACGGATGCCCAAAAATCAAGATAAACAACATGTTACAATTGTACACAATTATGTAGTCGGTACATTTTTCAAAGAAATATTAACAATACATTATAAAAGTGTAAAAACAAACCTTTTATTGTAAATTCTGGTTGTGAACAGACTGGTGGTAGTGAGACATTTTCTAACGTAGACATCAACTGTTTATTTACATTCTTTAAAGTCTGAAATATTACAAAGAAAAATCATATTTTCATATATAATTTTTTACTTATTTCCAACATCTTAGAATGTTCTAAAATATATTGTAAGAGGCAGTGTATTGCTTATGTACTGTAATGGTCAAATGGGATGATTTTAGTAATTTAAATAAACTTAATTTCTTAATTAAGATCAGACAGAATATGTGATACATGAAAGGCTAGTAATTTATTTGAAATTATAGTACTTTTATCTGGAACTTTTCCTCAGTATAAAATTAAGCTGAATCAGATTTTATTAAGAAGTAAAACTGTACAATAGTGATGAATAGTTTCTGTAGTAACAATTATTTTTCAAGGTATCTTACATAATTTTTGATACTGGAACTTGTGGTAGAAACCCATAGGGACTGTGGTTCATTATTGGTTAACTCCAACTGAAAATAAAGTAAAAGTAAAAATAATACACTGGTTCTTAGATAAAGAATGCTGTGTAAGTGGACACACAGACAAACAAACAGTGTGACTTTAATATGCCGCCCTTTTGGGGGCATAAAAAAGTTGTTCAAAAATAGCATTCCATTGCCATGTCCCTTGACAGGTTTATTTGTTTTCAACTGCCTTTATTTGTTTGTTTGTTTTATTGTGTTTTATATCACACTAACACAGTATGGGTCATATGGCAACGTTCCAGTTTTACTTGTGGAGAAGGACC
The DNA here is from genome assembly GCF_026571515.1 of Ruditapes philippinarum. Lineage (NCBI taxonomy): Eukaryota > Metazoa > Mollusca > Bivalvia > Venerida > Veneridae > Ruditapes > Ruditapes philippinarum. The sequence continues at coordinate 7,977 of NW_026854235.1, read as the reverse complement.
TCTGGTGCCCTATCCTGCATTATTTCAGGCAAGAACGGGTACCTGAGTTGAACCACCGAAGTTCAGTAAGCTAGCAGGATAGCTTCCTCACATGAAATAATTCAAAGTCCCTGTCAGGATTCGGGAACCCACAGCAGTGAGGGGCAAGCGGTTATCAAAGAGATTAACACTCGGCCACGGATGCCCCTTTCAACTGCCTTTAACAGGCTTCTTAAATTTATCTAAGCAACTTGAAGACTATTTTGAACAAAGCATGATGATCTTCAATGTATCAATTCCCTCTTTTTTTCTCTCTCAATAAATCATAACTCATCTCAATTTAAACAAATTTTCCATGTAAATCAAAAGTAGCCATAAATAAAATATTCTTGACCTTGTACACAAAGTCTTTACCGTACATAAACTATCATAAAAACATAAACCATACAGCTACAAAGTACCTTTAAAACTGGTTCTTTTTCTTCACAAACTAAACATCTGTAATCGTTATTTCTAACATCAGTTGCCCAGACCCTTTTGTCTCTACCCGCAGAATAAACCATTGAAAAACTATCGTTTGCCTGAAAAACAATGTTGTTGACTTGTTAATATTAATATTTAAGATAATAAGTATTTTCCCTGTTTGATTTACTGATACCACATAAATTTAAAAGAAACAACAACATGTTAATTAATTATAATGATGGACACTAAAAAAGGTTAATCTACTGCTCCACAATAAGCATTTTTTTATGTATGACTTAGTGACCATAACCTTTTTGATCCAAGTTTAGATACCAACACATCAAATATATAAGATATCAGTTAATAAATTGAAGTTCATGATACACCACTATTTTCAGAAATTGTTATAATGCATAATCAAGCTACATTTTAACACAATTGTAGCAACACTCCTCTCTCTTCTTTAAATGATTCAGTCAAGTTTTAAATGGTTTACAGACAAAATTTCTTGCATGTGATACATGCATGTCTATGTCCCCAAGAGGCATTGGGGTAGATAGATACATACTACACACACATGCATAAAGATTTTTTTACTGATTTTCAAATAAGCTAAAATTTTTAGACTGGTTTACCGACAAAATTTTTTACCTGGGTCCTTACAATCTCCTGAGCAGTGATCTCCCCTTATCAGTACAGAGATCTCTACCACCACAAACATTTTTATCAATATTTTGACATTTTATATTTCTTAGCTTTTGAATTTATTTTTCATTATCTAGTGCACTTTTGATAATTCTTTGATTAACTATAACAAACATATGTTAAACTAGAAATGTGTCCATAGGACACGGATGCCCCCACACGCCACTGTTCTGTCAATCTTATGACTCTAGGTCAAATATTTTTTGGACTACATGTGCCACAAGTTGAAAACTAAAAATCAACAAAGGGCCATAATTCTGTTAAATTTGGTCGCAGCAAAAATTCCTTCCTTTACTGCCATCTACACATTAAGGTTGTTCATCCTTGTAAGTTTAAGCAAAATCTGACATCCGGTTTAAGAGGAGTTGCGTTCACAAAATTTCTACATAGTATCTAGTGAAAAAATCAACAAAGGGCCATAATTCTGTTAAATTTGGTCGCAGCAAAAATTCCTTCCTTTACTACCATCTACACATTAAGGTTATTCATCCCTGGAAGTTTAAGCAAAATCTGCCATCCGGTTTAAGAGGAGTTGCGTTCACAAAATTTCTACATAGTATATAATGAAAAAATCAACAAAGGGCCATAATTCTGTTAAATTTGGTCGCAGCAAAAATTCCTTCCTTTACTGCCATCTACACATTAAGGTTGTTCATCCCTGGAAGTTTAAGCAAAATCTGCCATCCGGTTTAAGAGGAGTTGCATTCACAAAATTTCTACATAGTATATAGTGAAAAAATCAACAAAGGGCCATAATTCTGTAAAATTTGATCGCAGCGAAAATTCCTTCCTTTACTACCATCTACACCTTAAGGTTGTTCATCCCTGTAAGTTTAAGCAAAATCTGCCATCCGGTTTAAGAGGAGTTGCGTTCACAAAATTTCGGGACGTACGGACGGACGGACTGACGGACGGACTGACGGAATGACGGACAAGTGCAACACTATATGCTCCCACATTGTGGGGGCATAAAAAGTAAAAAATAAAACAGAAAGAGAAATATGACGTTAGATTTTCTATGTAACGGTCGATATTAACATTTGAATTTCTTCATGTGACTTTCATCATAATGTGACGTCTGCGAAGTCAGTGATTACAAATCTGCAAACGAAGGTAATCACTGTGAGGAGTTTGGGGTTCTTAGACTGGTAAACAGACAAAAGTTTCTAGACTTGTTTAAAGTTTAAATTATCTGGCATACTTGAGCAATAAAAGTTTAGAACAATTTTACCTGTAACGCCCATACACCCTCATCATGAACACGGAATGTGGCAACACATCTCTGTTGTCCTAGTGACCATAATCTTATCATACCATCAGAACTTCCTGATAAACACTACAACATAAAATATATTGTCTACATATGCAACACTTGCCTGTAGGAAAATTTCTTCAAATAAGCAAAAGACTTGATGCAATAAAGAAAAAAATGCAATCTATTACTATTGATTTTTTTGCAATTTTAGTTTTAGCAATGTTGCTCAAATCATTTGTTACATACTGAAGTACTAAGAAAATAGAGAATGTGGGTCCAAGAAACGTAAAACTGTCTCTGTATGCCCAAGTGGTAAATATTTTTCTGCATCAAAACATCAAACTGGTGATAAATGTCCAATAAACAATGCTCAGACCAACATTATTTTGATTCTAATAAGAAGGGTTAAAAAGCTTTTCACACATCTCCTACCTGTGTTCCATCTCTATTAAGAACAAGAGCTTTGACGTTGTCAGTGTGACCTTTAAGTTTCATAAGCTTTAAACATGTCCGAGGGTCCCAGACACGTAAAACTTTCTCTGTTGAGCCGGAAACTATCACAGTACCAGCTGGGTTCATTGCCAGGCTGTATATTGAATCTTTGTTCCCATTTAAACTTGATGCTGTAATGAAAGAAATGCATTACAATAGATAACAAGCCTTATATTTATTAGTGATGAAGTATCACCAATTGATTCACGAACATCAACATCATGTAAATGGGTATATAAACATGAATATCAACAACCCTTAATTCATGAAATTACAAAATGTTGCATTCTGATTTTTTTTGCAAATAAATGTAGAATTTGAACTTTTAGATCTTTATTCAAAATGACAACATTCAAAGTTTTTTTTCTCTTGCTTGATCTTCACTTAAAAACATAAAAAGGTCATGACTTTCTAACCTTCCCACCCCTCTTTGCATCATGCATGATGTGTATATAATTTATAATAAGACAATTACATACTTGTTACTGTGTTATTGGAGGCTGTTAGGGCAGTTAATGTGTTAACATCCCATAAAAATATAGATCTGTCCAGCCCTGCCGAGGCAACCTGTTCTTTATCTTTAGCATATGCCAGAGCTTTAACATAATCCTGAAATTATATAAAAGAAACAATAATCCTGAATAACACATTTCTCCCAAGTAAATAAGTATAACCCTGTTTCAAGGGGAGAAGTGGCCTACTGGTTAAAATGTTTAATACCGTGGATTCAAGCCCTACTGGGGTCTTGACCTTGTATCCAGTACTGGTGACTTTCAAGATGCAAAGTTGTTCAATTAAGCTACAAGTTTTCTGCAAAGTTCAGTTTAAAGAAATTGTTTTTAAACTGAACCCTTTTTTAAAATAATACAGTAATATATTATATGTTATTTTGGTTTTGGAGTGATATATGTGGATATATTACCGGTCAAGATTTTATATCACCCGAGTTGTCAGGCGAGGGTGGTATTTTATCTTGGCAGGTAATATATCCACATATATCACTCCAAAACCAAAATAATAATTTTATTACCCTTCCCCTGCCAAGTTAAGACAATTTTAAAACAAATCATTGCTACTTTTAAAGAAACGTCGAAATAAGATTCCCTTTAAGGTGCCCCTTCACCACAACATGACGTCACATAAATACATGACGTATTTTCTTTCGAACCTAACGAATGTAAACAAGAGAAAAGGAGTAGTCTGTTGAAAGCACTTTTTTGGAATTAATATCAAGCTTTCACAAGGTCATATTTGTTTTCAATACTGATGAGAATATATATCATTACTCTATTTTGGTAAATATTTATCATTTGACATTTAAAAAGTGCTTGTAAATCGGAATTTACATTGCGTAAAATCAAACCGTACGCGCATCGCTACAGCGCATGTTGTTTACAACGTGGGGTACCCAACGGGGAAATTTAGTGTGTATATTACCCGTCTGGCTTGGTAATATCAATTTCTTTCGGGTGATCAATATCCAATCAAAAAGGCGGAAAAGATCTGGAAGGGTAATAAATGATTATATGATCAGATGATCTAAATCATACTTCTATTTCTTTTTTTTTCCTTCAGAACATCTTATACACAAAAGTCATGTGTCTTAGAAAAATCAATAAGTTCCAACAAAAAATTCCAACAAAATCAAAGGAATTTTCTTAAGATACAGGAAAAATATATACATTGTAATAATCATGGAGGGGGATGGGACCCAATTTTGGCTCCAAAAATTGTAAAATAAGGGCCCTGAGTTATGTTTTTTCGTTTACAAAAATAAAATCACATTATCCAAGGAAGAAATATTAGGGGCACTCTCTCAGTTATTATCAGTATTATTACCCCTCACTATTTTTGTAATGTAAGCCAATGGGGGTTATTCTCGTTGTTAATTCAAGTGTACCATGTGACTTAAGAAATATTTTTACCGTTTCATAGGTAACCTTCCTTACCTAGTATAGAAAAAGTGTCTGTATGAAGGATTTCCACGGGTAATAAAATAAATAACACAGAGGTTTGGAAGTAACAGTAAAAATATCATCCTTCATAAAATACTGTTACCCTTGGCTAATGACTCAGTTAAAAGTATTTTTCTCAGATGATATTTTTACTGTTTCTCAAAAAAGTATATCATATTTTACTGATTGCACTGGAGTAACTTGTAGATGTAGAAGTCTTAATAATGATAACTGTACCTTATGAGTTCTAAGTGTTGACATACAGAATCCTTTGTGGGCATTCCAAACTTTGACAGTTGTGTCAGATGATGCTGATATCACTAAAACACACAAAAGAAATATACATATTAAATTAACATTATAAATTACAATGTTATTAATATCATTTTGGCATGTTATGTGACATTGCATCATTTTTGTCATGTTATATGGCTTGGAGGGGGCATGTTATATGGCATAACATCATTATTATTTTTTTTTGGCATGTAATATGGCTTTACATTGGTGTTGCATGTTATATGGCATTTCATCTTCCTTTTTTAAGGGGGTGTGTTATATGGCATTACATCATTTTGGCATGTTATATGGCATTAGATTTGTATACAAATGATTGTTTGCATATATGTAAGTGTAATATTGCAAACAACTGTTTATATATGGCAATAAAACCTATAAAGAATCTTAAAAGGAATTTATATAATACAGCAAACTTCCATTATTAAGGAAAAAAAGAAATTACATCATAAAATGACAAATAAATTGGATAATAACACAAATGGATTGCAAAATAAATATTAAAATGACTGGTCTGATTAGCCCCGTAAGGTATGTTGACACCAAGAACTTGTAAAATACATAGATCAATTACCAAACATATTATGCAACAAAGGGTTAGGTTGTCTGTTCACTGAGATTAAGCTTTATTATGTCACCACTACTCTGTAGAGACACCACAAAAATCAAAGGGCTAAGATCTCTTCCCAATTAAGAGAGAAAAACCCCTGCTGAAAAGACTAAAATATTGCTAAAAATAACATCAATGTATAACATCAGCTTTCCAAATTGAGAACAAATAAAAATAAAAAATATTTAGATTACTATACTTACATGTTCTTCCCCCACAGCATAATACAATGTCATTCACCCAGTCTGTATGATGCTCCATTGATAAAACATACGGATCCTGGTAAAATAATACACAAGTTGCCTTTATTAACAATTCAATTAAACTAATTTAAAGCTCATCAATTTCCACAACAATGTTCAACATATATATGTATATGTACATGTATATGCTTAGGTTATGGAAATCTGATGTAAAATGAATGTAATGTCTCATGAAACGAAACATTTACATTGCAATTTTGCAAAATTTACAAGGCTAGTTTGCAATACATGTATAATTTCAAAGTATTATTTTGTTGTTATATTAAATGAAAAAGCGCTCAAAGACTTTTTGAACCTAAAACCCATGAAAAAGATATACACATTATTCTTTTATAATGTATTCAAATTTTGAATATAAGCGTCCCCGTGTTTATTTTGAATATAAACATATCTAATGTCAAATGTCAAAATTACTAAATAAAGAATCTAATAATAATACACAATTTTACATTTATAATTAATTTCATGACCATTTAAATCACAGGTAGACTTAGATGGAATAAACAAGAACTGTCGGAGGACAGTAACGCTCGACTATTCGAAAATTTGTCACAAGGGTGTTTCATTGAGTATAATAATGCTTACCTATATGAATACATAAAATTGTCCGAAAAGGTACAAACCCTTCAAGTTTCAATACATTCCCTTCAGTAGTTATGGAGATACAAGCTTACACACAAAAACTTAACCAAGAATTTATGAATCGAAAAAGGGGCATTATTATGCGAAAAAGTAAATCCGAGTTATGGGACTTGTGCCAATCATCTTAGATGATCACAGACAACAAGAGTGTGAAGTTTCAATCCATTCCCTTCAGTAGTTATGGAGATACCAGCTTACACGCAAAAACTTAACCAAGAATTTCTAAGTCGAAAAAGGGGCATTATTATGTAAAAAAGCAAATCAGAGTTATGGGACTTGTGACAATCATCTAAGATAATCACAGAGAACAAGTGTGTGAAGTTTCAATCCATTCCCTTCAGTAGTTATGGAGATACCAGCTTACACGCAAAAACTTAACCAAGAATTTCTAAGTCGAAAAAGGGGCATAGTTATGTAAAAAAGCAAATCAGAGTTATGGGACTTGTGCCAATCATCTTAGATAATCACAGAGAACAAGTGTGTGAAGTTTCAATCCATTCCCTTCAGTAGTTATGGAGATACCAGCTTACATACAAAAACTTCACCAAGAATTTCTAAGTCGAAAAAGGGGCATAATTATGAAAAAAAGCAAATCAGAGTTATGGGACTTGTGCCAATCATCTTAGATAATCACAGAGAACAAGTGTGTGAAGTTTCAATCCATTCCCTTCAGTAGTTATGGAGATACCAGCTTACATACAAAAACTAAACCACAGGGACGCCGACGCCGACAAATGGGTGACAGCATTAGCTCGATTATTCTGCGGATAGTCGAGCTAAAAATGTGTATCAACTGATTCCATTATTGTGAACATTTACCTTGCTTGTTGCTTTTGTATTCCATATCCTAATAATAGAATCCCTGCCGGCTGAATAAAGTCTGTTAAGCATAGGGTCATACTGGAGTGCATTAACACCTGACCTGTGATGCCGCTCTATCTCATCACGGATCACAAATGACACCTGTAAGACAAAAGCATATCATTAAAGGGACTTAACTAACATTTACCAAAACAAACGGACTGAAAATATACATCAGTGTTCGAAATTAGCAGTAGTCCTATAACCCCTGACTACTAAATTTCTCCTCGGGCTAACAACTTTTCACAGTAACAAGCCCAACCGAGTCGAGTAAATTTGCAGGTGGTCGAGTGAAAATTTCAAGCTGGTAGCCCGTCTGGTCGAGGGCATTTTTCGTATCCAAATTAAGAAAATGTTTGAAATATATGCAGAGCTCCAGATAGCAATGTTTTGGCTTTATGAAAATACAATATATTTCTGCTGAATTGGATGGAAAACTAAAAATACTATTGTCAA
>NW_026854234.1:0-46433 GCF_026571515.1 Ruditapes philippinarum | reverse complement strand
CCAAAAAAAATAAACACTTTTTTTTATTTTAAATATCTACCAAATTTTTAAAGGAAAATTAGAAATTTTTGGGAATCAAATGAAAAAGAAATTAAACATTCACCCAAACCCCCAAAAATTTTAAAGCCCAGGGTTAAAACTAAAAAAAACCCTGTGAAATTTTAACAAATGTTTTAAAATTGAAACGGGAATCCCTAAAAATACAATGTGTAAAAAAAGGAAACAAACATGACAACTGGCCCTCCGGTAGTGAGAAAAAAACATAAACGCCCATTTAAAAAATAAACGTTTAAAAACGTTTGCGTTTCGCGGAGTAACAAATATTTAATTTTACTCGAGAGGTTAAAATTTAATATAAAAAAAGGAATAAAAAAGGCCAAACTGAAAAAATTTATGTTTTCTTTCCTTGGGGACCCCAAAATTTCCAAAATTTTTTGGGTTAAAGAACGTTTCAGGGGTTTTTTTCCTCGAATGCGGGTTCCCATTTGGAAATAATACAACTCAAAAAATTAGCCCCTTGTCAAAAAACAAGAAAAATAAAGGGACCCCCCATGGAAATTCGCCATCTAAATCGGGGGTTTCCAATTTTGGCTATCAGTTTTTCATGAAATTTAGGGGGTTTTTTTAAGCGAAAGGGAAAAAGGGGGAAATCGTTTCAGCCCGGGGACCGGGCGGGAGTTTTTCCAATCCCCGGGGGTTTCGCAAAAGGCCATTTAATTTTGGGGAAAATGCATTAAAATCTTAATTAAAAACATAGGTCTTTTCCCTGCTTCACGGGGAGGGGGAAGGTTTTTAACACGAAAGGGGGTTTGGAGTTTTAATAAAATTAACCCTTTTTTTCGGGAAAGTTCCTTGGGAAATAATTTGTACCTGGAAGTTCGGGAAAAAAACTTTCCTTTTACCCTAAAAACAAAAACACCCCCCAAAAATTTTTTTCCCAACGGTTAAAAAAAAGGTTTTTTTTGCAAATTAAATTTAATGTTTAATCTTGCCCTTACATCTTGATTAGGTGTCAAAAACAATTCACAGGCCATTTTTTTCATCCCCCTCTTGCTTAAAAATCGGGTATTTTAAAAAGAAAACTTATTCCAAAATTACTTTCAATTCACAAAGTTTTACCGGTTTATTTCGGGGTGTTAATTTCCTCCAGAAAATTTTTTAACCAAATTTATAAGGCAAAATTTGCAAACTTTAATGCAGGGCCCAAAAACAAAATTTTATACTCGTACTTCGGGTTGGGGGTCAAATTGTGGTTTTGCAAAACCCCTTAACCCCTTTTGTTTTCTAAAATTTGTTGGCTAATTTAACCGTTGTTTTTAGGGGTTTTGGGGTCTATTAAAACCCCAATTGGCTGTCATTTTTTTTGGGGGCCCCAACTCTACTTACTGTGTTGTCAATGTGTTGCCCCCCAATTAAAAATTTGCTGTCTTTGGGTTTTGGGGGCTAAACTCCCCAATGCTTTTCATTTTTTTGGGCTCTTTTTTATTTTGGTTTCAAGGGTTTGAAAATTTAAAATTTTGCTGTCATTGTTTTGGCTAAAACTCTATTAAATGGGTTGTCAGGGGGTTGGGGTTGGCTTCAATTTTAACCATCGGTTTTCCTTTTGGGTTTTGGCGAACTCAATTTACGGGTTTCCCCAAAATGGTTTTGGGAATTCAACTAAACCCTTTTTCCCTTCATTGGGGTTTGGGTAAAACTCTATTTTACGGGGTGTTGGTAAGGGTTTTGGGGAAAACCTCAAATGGGGGTTACCCAAAACAATTGTTTTTTCAATTTGGGGTTGGGCTCAATTTAAAACCTTTGCTGCTTGTTTGGCTAAACTCTACTTATTTGGTTTTGGTAAGGGTTGTTTGACCCAAATTTTGCCCCAGCTATCATTTTTTTGGTTTCAATTTTAAAACTTACGGGTTTTAAATGTTTTGGGGTCAATTAACCATGGCTGTAAATTTTTTTTGGCTAAACTTTTACTTACGTTTGTTTGTCAAATGTTTTGGCTTAAATTTAAACCCCCAAATCCCCTGTCATTTTTTTTCCCTTAACTCTACTTCTGTGTTTTTTAAATGGACTAAATAACCATCCCTGTCATTTTTTTTGGGCTCAACTCTATTATGTTTGCCCAATTTTTTGGGTCAATTCCCATGCGTCATTTTTTGGGCCCTCAATTTCTATTTTAAAACTTTTTGTAAGTTCGACGTGGAAAAGGAAATTTCCCCAATCTAAGGAAAAACCCATTGGGACCGGGATGCCCTTATTCATCCTTTGGCGAGCGTTCATTTTTGTAGTGGGGGGTTGACCCGGGAGGGGCACGAAAAACCGTCCTTTTGGAAATGAGGGCAAAAGTTATTTTCCCTTTGTGGGCAGCTTGGGGGAAGTAAAAGTTCTTGCAATTGAGTTTTTTAATAAACCCTTTCTGCGGGGGGAATTTAAACTGTTTTTTAAGGTAAAATGTTTTATGTGGTGGCCCAGAGTCTTTCAATTTTTGGGTTTCTAGAAAGAATGTATTGTTTGGCGTACTTTTAGGGAAAACTGTTTTTCAAAATGCCCAAAACCCCCCCCGGAATACGTATTTAAAATGGGTGAAAGCCCGGAATTTGTAACGGGGGGAAAACGGCTCTTAGCAACCCGCTAATGAAATCCCCTTGCCCTTTTTCCCGAAGGGGGTTTCTCGCCTCAAAAATTTTACCCCCTAGCTTTTATACATAAAACGGGGTAAATTGGGTTTGACACCCACGGGGGGTTCCCCATGCAAAACCACCCCTGCCTTCGTATTCAGTTTTCATTTTTGGGGCCCCAAATGTCCTGTAAACGGGACCCAGTCGTTTTTTGCAAGGAAGGGGGGCCGAAAAGGCTAAATCTAAAAGGGTTTGCTTTCTCCTTGGAAGGATTACCAGGGCCCAATTTTATAAATTTTTCATCTTTTACTTTCCCAATTAGGCAACCCAACACAGATATCGTATAATTAAAAAAGATTTAACGAATCAAAATTTCCCTCTGGGATCCATATTAAAATTTTGCGGGTAATTTAGGTAAAAATTTGATAAAATTAAAAATTTTCGTAAATTTTTCATTTACTATATTTAATTAAATTTTTTTTCTTTTTTTTTAAAGCCCAACAAAAAATGTTCTGAAAAAATTAGTTTTCCTAAACAATAAAAGGGGGAAATTCAAATAATGGAGCCCCTTAAAAGCCCCATCATTTCATTTTTTTGTTTTTAAAATTTTAATTGCCCTTAAAAACTATAATTTTTGGGAAAAGGGGTTCAAAAAAAACTGAGCATAAAATTAGAAACATAATTTAAAGGAAAATTTTGGGAAACCGATAGTGACTTTTGGGGACTTGCTAAATTTGGGAAAGCAATTTGCTTTGGGAAACAAATGAAAAAATTAAAGTTTGTTTTACCAATGTTTTATTTGGAGAAAAAAAAAGGAAACCCATGGATAAAAATCAAAAAAATTGAAAAATTTTATATAACCTTGCAAAATTTGTGTCTAAAATTAAATTTTAAAATTAAACTTTCAAGGGAAAAAGTTTTTTTAAAATGTTTTAGCGGGTTTCTTTCTTTACACACCTTGCTACTTTTTAAAAATTTGACATAAAAAAAGCCAGTAAATTCAGAAAATGATTTCAAAGGTGGAACAATAAAAATAACGAGGCTTTTTTTAAAAATTTTTTTAAATCACCCAAAATTTTGGGTAAGATAAAAAAGGGAAAAATTTGGTTTTTTAAAGAAAATTTTGGGTCGGGCCCAAAATTTAAAAGGGTTAATGTTTTGTTTTAAAAAAATGTAGTAAATTTTTGGGGGTTTTAGTTTAAAGTTTTTTTTTCTAATCTGTTTAAATTTTAAATTTAAAACAAATTGAAATTTTAAAAGTTTTCCCTTTTTTAAAATAAGCGATTTTTTTCGGGGAAAGTTTTAAAAATATTTCATTTTTGTGTCATTCATTTAAGGTATTTTATTTGGTTTTTTTTTAAATTTTAAAGGGTTTTTAAAAAATTGGGTTTTTGCCATGTTTCGGTATTGTTCGTATGTAAAAAAAAAATTTATAAAGTGGTTTAATAAAATTAAGGGTGGGGTTTGTTTTGGGTTTTAAATAATTTCAAATTTTGTTGTTTATTTTTGTATATAAAATTTAAATAAAAAAAAAAAAAATACCAAAAAAATAGTTTTAAATTAAAAAATAACATCTAGTTTTTTTAAACAAAAAAATTTCAAAATTATATGTTTTCAGGGGGGGTGCTGGCCCCAGTCCCCCTTTTTAAAAGTTTTTTTTAGTATTTAACAAAATCTTCCCTTTAAAAATTTAAATAACATAAAGGCAGTCATTTCTCTTGAAAAATTTTAATTTTACAATAGGAAAAGATTTTAAAATTTTACAAAAATGGAAAAAAAAAAGGTTTTTAAATTATTTTTTTTTAATCCCAATAAAATTTCTTGAAAGAAGATAAAAACTGTTTCAGTTTCGGGAATTTTTATTTTCGTTGGGTTTATCAAAAACTTTAATTTGTAATTTTTTTTGGTAATTTCTCCTAGTTGTTTTTAAAAATTTGGACATGAAAATAGAAAATTTTAGGGGTCATTTCATTTTCTAATTTTGGTAATTTTTTTTGAAAAATTTATACTTTTTGCTTTTTTTCTTTTAAAAGGGGAAAAGGGTTTCCATTATAAAGAAAAAAAGTAAAAAAATTTTGTTAAAATAACCAGAAATTTTTAAAACCCAAATAAAACTGTAAAAACATTATCATTAATACCTTTTTATTATCATATCTTTATTTTTTTTTGGGTTTCAATTTTTTTAAAATCAGTATTTTTCCCCACGATATCAATATAATTTTTGTTTTTTTTACGGGGAACAAAACCCTTTTTTAAAAAAAACATATTATGCCCATTTAATAAAAATTTTCCTAAAACATAGTTTAAAAATAAAGTATTAGTGATCCCAGGGTAGACCCAAATATAAAAATTTGGTTGTACAGCTAAAGGGAAAGTACCCCTTTTTTATGGGCAAAAATTTGCGGGAAAAGGTACCCAAAATGTAAAAAGGGGGTTTTGATTTCCCATGAAAAATATTAAATCACTAAAAGTTTATGGGCCCAAAATTCCCAAATTTGTAAAAGAAGCAAAAAAATTTTCCCACTATAATTAAATTCCCCAACTTTATAAATTTTTGGAAATGTGAGGGAAAAAATATCAGAAATGTAAAATTTTAAAAAAATAAAAATTGAAAAACTTTTTAAATGAAATTTTAATTGCAATGTATAAAACTGATAAAAAGGGCCAATGTGTCCCCAGTTTTAATTTTGGGGGTTTTAATAAAATGTCAAATAATTTTAAAATTTTCCCAATTTGTTTGTTTCAATTTTATATTCTTTTTTTTGCATGAAAACCCCAGGTAAATAAATGGAATTTTTTCAGTATATTTTTAAATTTCAGGGGACTAGTTTTTCCTTTCCCAATTTTAAAAGTAAAAAGTTTTAAAAATTGGGAAGACTTTTTTAAGCCATTTTTAAATTTTTAACCAAAAACTTTTGAAAAATTTTCTATAATGAGTCAATAAACAAATAATCCCGGGGGTTTTAAAAAAATTTTCGTGCACTCCCAGTTATTTTTTGTGAGAGTCTTTGATAGAAAAACATGAATTTTTATTTTCATTGGGGGGGAAAAATTTTGCCCCCCAAATTTGGGAAATAACAAAAGAAAAAAACTTTAACCGGCCAATGCCCTTTAAAAATAAAAATGTCATAAAAGTTCCCTTGATAAATTTTAAAAAAAGCCCCCGCACTACAAAAATTGGGTTAGTTCATTATTTTATGCAAGGTATTCGTTGTGGCTCTAAACCACTAAATATAAGTTAAATATTTAGGGAATGTGTGTGTCATTTTTTTAAACGGCAATATAAAATTTGACATCATTTGCCCTTTGAAAAGGCCCGTAAACAAACATTTGGGGTTTTGGTCGTCAATACTGAAATTTACGTAAAAGGGCCAGCCCCAAACGTCTGGAAATAGGGAACGTCTTTTAATTTTTGTGAAAATATTTGGTAAAACCCCAACAGAATCCCTAAAAAAGAATTTAAAAAGGGAAGGGGGACAAGTTTGTTTTAAAAGAATGCGGTTTTTAAAGGGGCCAAAAAACCTCGGGTAAAAATGGCGAGAGTCGGTAAACCGATAAACCCGGTCGGGTTAAAACGCCCGTCCGTATGCCGGAAAATTTGTGACGGGGGTTTGTCCAATATTTCATGCACCGTGAAATATTTTTAACATTTACGTTCCCAAAAAAAACAAAAAAAAAATAAAAAAACTTTCATAAATTTCATCCCCTTTGACAGAAAATAAAATTAATAAAAAAAAAGCAAATTGCCATTTTTTAAAAGCAACCCAAACAAAAATTTCCCAATTACAGTAATTAAATTTAACCCAAATTTTTTGTCTTTGCGCCGGTTTTTACGTTATTTAAGGTAATTAAAATGAACTTTCTTTTACACAAAAGGGGCCGGGTTTTACCAGCTTTTTCTTTTGTTTTTTTTTTTTAGAGAGTTTTTTTCCTTAAAATGAAAAAATTTAATTCATGTTGTTTTTTTTAAAACTTCCACAAAAAAAACTGCAGTGCACAAATTTTTTAAACAACCCTCGTAAAAGGGAAAAATTTTTAAAAATATATAGCTACCTCTGCTCAGTATGATGGGGGAAAAATAAAACATCTTTAAATTTATTTTTAATGTTTTCAAGAAATTTTATTTTGTTATTTTCAAAAAGATAAATTGCGATTTTGAAATTAAAAAAGCAAATTTTAAAAAAATTTACCCAATTTGTATGATTTTAAAATCTTCTTCCCCTTTGTTTTAAATTTTTAATCTTTAAAAGAAAATTTCTATATTTTGAATCAAAAAAGAGAAAAAAAGCTTTTGTTTGATACGTTTTGTATAATAAAAAAAAAAATTTTTTGTGAAAATTTTTAAAAATTTTTTTAAATGTTTTTTGTTATTAGGAATATAAATAAATATGCCTTTATGTCTGAATTGAATTTTTCTAAATCGAAATATACTTACTGATTATAAAATTGAAGATTTTTGGGAATTTTTTTATAAAAGAACTTTTAATTATAACAATTTATAAAGAAGGCAAATAGATGCACAAAATATGGATAAAAAAAAATCATTGTAGAAACACAAACTTTTTTATTTATATTTTAGAATATATTTTAATTTATGTTTTCCCCAAATGAAAAAAGCAAACCCGGGCCCAAAATTGTTCATGGCAAAAATCCAAACCCATTCTTCTTATTTTGGCTCAATTTAACTTACGTTTGAAAAATTGTGTTGGCGCAATTAACCATCTATTTGTTGGTCAACTTTATTACTGCGTTGTCAATGTTTTTGAAATTTAAACCATTGTCATTGTTTGGCTAAACTTTTTCTGTGTTGTCAAGTGTGGCTAAAACTTAACCATCTGTCATTTTTTTTGGCTCAACTTACTTACTGTGTTCTCAAGGTTGGCTCATTTAACATGCTATCATTGTTTTTGGCCCCAACTTTATTTACGCGTTGTCAATTTTTGGGCTAACTTAACCATGCTATCATTTTTTTGGCTCAACTTTACTTACTGCTTTGTCAATGTTTTGGGCCCAAACTTAATTTTCCCATGCTGCCATTATGTTGGCAAAGTTTGATATTAAATTTTACCAGCGAAAATAACTCGGTTCCTTTCACGTCATAGAAAAAATATTACATGAAATTCCAAAAATTTACTTAGGTCAATAAGAATTTTACACCGGCTGCGTAAGACCGGAATTTCTACCCAAGGGAAAACTGTTTAAGCGGTAACGGGGGCTCTGCCGGATTTTCCGCTAAACAGTTACCCGAGAGCCTAAAATTTTTCCCCGTCTGTACCGGCACCCGGGGTTTTTGATTTTTTTCTTCATTTTTACATTTAATTTTTTTCGGAACAGAAATTATGAAAACTATATTCTCTTTACGCACTTTTTTTTTAGTAGCGTATGAACATAAACTCATTCATAAGGAAAAAAGACGTCATCTTAAAATGCAATTCATTCATAAAAAAGGCCCCGCGTCAATGCCTCTTTTAAGGGCCGCGACTTTCTTAAAAAGGGGTGAAGACAGAGTTTTCTACCCCGGGAAAAAAACGGGGGATAATTTTCCGTCTGAGATGCAAGAATATAAGAATCTTACACCACTGCCGGTACGGGGACCGGAATATCTAGCCCACGAGGGTTGACTGTTTACGCGCCAACGGGGTAACGAGGCTCTGCGAGGTTCTCCGGTAAAACAAGTCACACGAGAGCTAATTTCCCAGTCCTGTACCGACAGCCGGTGTTTGATTCTTTTTCTTGCATATTACCATACAATTATTTCTATAGAACAGAAATTACAAAAACGGATCAATTCAGCGCGACTGTTCTTACGATGGGGGTTAATACAAGGTTCTTCTATGCACCGGGTGTAAAACGGTAGATTAATCCTGTCTGATATGCAAGATATCCTGATTATTTTTTTATCAATCATAAAGAATAGATTAACTGTTCTTTTTAGAAATGACTATTTTAAAGGGGGCATTATTGGAGGTCACTGTTTCAGGCCTCATAACTTCTCACTTAGATATTTGACAGAGTATATACCCTTTTATAATGTAAAAAAATATCTAAACATTTTAATTTTACCAAGAGGCTCTTCTTTGACAAGAAGCACCGAGATATCTCTTGTCTATTTTCTTGTTTTGTATACATAATTATTTTGTATATTGTCTTCCACAAATCAATATTGTAAAGAACAAAATGAAAATTATTTGCTTATTGTCAATTAATCACAAACTGTTTATTAGGACAAATTTTGTTCACTCCTGCTGCTTTAGATTCGAAAAAAATGCAAGGTGCGTTCTTTATTCATACATTTCATTTTTTTTCTACATTATTTAGCCATTGTTTCTGTAAATTGACTTTAAATATTATTTAATAAAAATTTAATTTATTTAAATTTTAGCACTTCTGTTGTTTTTCCTCCCTTTCCTAAGTATGGTTATACTATATGTAACTTACAAAACAGTAAATTCTGCATCCCTTGTTAGCTCATTAAGTAGAGCGCAAGGCAAGTAAAATAAGTTACCTACTCCCAGTAGGTAGAGCATGCGGCCAGTAAAGTAAGTTCAGTAGGTAAAGCACGAGGCCAGTAAAAGTTAGCTCAGTAGGTAGAGCGCGAGGCCAGTAAAGTTAGCTCAGTAGGTAGAGCGCAAGGCCAGTAAAGTTAGCTCAGTAGGTAGAGCGCAAGGCCAGTAAAGTTAGCTCAGTAGGTAGAGCGCAAGGCCAGTAAAGTTAGCTCAGTAGGTAGAGCGCAAGGCCAGTAAAGTTAGCTCAGTAGGTAGAGCGCAAGGCCAGTAAAGTTAGCAGTCAGTAGGGTAGAAGACGCAAGAAAATGGCCAGTAAAAGTTAGCTCAGTAGTAGGTAAGAGCCGAGCGACAGTAAAGTTAGCTCAGTAGGTAGAGCGCCAAGGCCAGTAAAAGTTAGCTAGTAGTAGAGCACGAGGCCAGTAAAAGTTAGCTCAGTAGGTAGAGCGCTTAAGGCCAGCGTAAAGGCTTTCATGCCTGATTATCTCAAAAGAAGGAGACGGCCCAACTGAATTTTTCGACCCATATATCCTATAGTAAATCCATTACATTTAAGGCTAAATTCTGCACAAAAAAATCAAATCCGGTACCGAAACTTCATGACCATTTTCTTTAAAACAACAATGCAAAGTCCTAGTAAATTCAGCACAAAAAATAATACATTAGCCCTTGGAGTTTTTCTGCAGCTTTTTAAATTTCTGTAATCACTATAGATTATTCCAAATAGTAACTGGTGTGTATTCTTGTGCATAGTGCCTGCTGAAACCTTCCACCCAGAAATGAAAATCCTCTGCAAAAAATACATCAAAAACAACCTTTAAAGTACTCAGAAATGAAACTTTATTGTACACAATTACTAAAGATATACTTAAAATATAACCAGTATCAATTAAGATGACTTGAAATAGGCCATTTCATAATTTAAAAGAACTACTTTCTAGACTACAACGGGCTGGGTCTAATTCCGTACCGGGTTGAGACCAGAAGGCAAGATTTTAGCATTTTATCATTCAAGCGCCGTGTCCGGTATATACCGGAATACAGTATTTAGTGTGGTGCTCCAAACTCGGATTTCAAACTCACAGAAAATTTATTTTACATCGACACCGGTCATGGCGTCTGCTAATTTTTTCGGACGAACTAGTTTGACTAAAATAAAAATTTGTAGGCAATGCATAATTGAATCTAAAAGACAGTTTACATTTTCTTCAAAGTATTTTTCACAGTATTGGAGAAAAGTGTATTCAGAAAGAAAAAAGCATATAACAGGTGATTTGTGCATTTTATCAGTTTATGATAGATTCTAATTTGATCTATCTCGACTGTCATCTAATTCAACTGTTCAAGTGTTCAATTTAATTATTTAGATATAAGAATCTAAGAATATGGCAGATGTTGTGAAAAAAGAATAATCAGTTGTATTGGTTTTACGTTTGTAAGATCATTACCATTCAATACAAGATGACATAATCTTCAATTAATTGCCTTTGTATTTTGTACAAATGTCACCTAAAATCTTTAATTGTGTACATCGTTCAGTGGTTGTCAAATATCGTATTATCGTTCAGTGGTTGTCAAATATAAACAAATATGGCTGATGTAAAATCTTACTACGATCTGAAAATGTCACCTAAATTCGGCAATTCTGATTGGTTGCAGTAAATTTTTATGTACAATGGGCTATTCCAGAAAATATCCGCACCCCCCCTATGGAAGAGGTCTGAGACGAAAATACCCCCCCTAGGACAAACACTCGAAGGTACCCCCTTGGACAACATAATGTAAACAGTTTTACTCAAAATGACCCCCTTGGACGACCTTTACTGTAAAAGATTTTGCCAAAAATAATACAATAGACAACCTATGGAAGAGACTTTTGATTGAAATGCCGCCCTTGGACAACCTATGGAAGAGACTTTTGCTCAAAATAACCCCCCTCGGACAAAAATGTTCAATATCGCCCATTGACAAACTGCTGAAATTGACCCCCTAGGACATCTTCCATAGGTATATTACTAATAAAAATAGACCCCCTGGACAACCTATGGAAGAGACGTCTGCTCCAAATAAGTCCCCTTGGACAAAAACATTCAATATCCACCCTCGGACAAGCTCCTGAAATTGACCCCCTAGGACATCTTCCATAAGGTATAACACTTATATAGACCCCCCTGGACACCCTATGGAAGAGACGTCTGCTCCAAATAAGCCCCCTTGGACAAAAACATTCAATATCCACCCTCGGACAAGCTACTAAAATTGACCCCCTAGGACATCTTCCATAGGTATATTACTAATAATAATAGACCCCCTGGACAACCTATGGAAGAGACGTCTGCTCCAAATAAGCCCCCTTGGACAAAAACATTCAATATCCACCCTCGGACAAGCTCCTGAAATTGACCCCCTAGGACATCTTCCATAAGGTATAACACTTATATAGACCCCCCATGACACCCTATGGAAAGAGACGTCTGCTCCAAAATAAGCCCCCTTGGACAAAAACATTCAATATCCACCCTCGGACAAGCTACTAGAATTGACCCTCTAGGACAATCTTCCATAGGTATATTACTTATAATTAAAAAGACCCCCTGGACAACCTATGGAAGAGACGTCTGCTCCAAATAAGCCCCCTTGGACAAAAACATTCAATATCCACCCTCGGACAAGCTCCTGAAATTTGAACCCCCTAGGACATCTTCCATAAGGTATAACACTTATATAGACCCCCCATGACACCCTATGGACAGAACGTTGCTCCAAATAAGCCCCCCTTTTGGACAAAAAACATTCAATATCCACCCTCGGAGCAAACTACTGAAATTGACCCCCTAGGACATCTTCCATAAGGTATAACACTTATATAGACCCCCCACCTGGACACTCTATAGTAGAGACTTTGATCAAAATGACCGCCCTTGGACAAAAAATTTAAATATATCCCCCAAACCCCTTGGACAAACTACCAAATTAAACCCCTACGACATCTGCCATATGTCAACGCTTTAGGATCTGATTATCAGCAATAGGTTTTGTCACCTTCTCGTAGTCCTTTTAAAAACAGGCAATCAAGCGGCGAAGCTTTCAGAATCTTAAAGCAATGTAATTTCTTTTTTTATCTGCTGGAAAATCAATTTTGGGAGCGATTTGGGGGAAAACAAACATCAAACATGGCGATGTTGCATATAGCCTTGCAGACCCCTGTTAAACTGCCAAAACAATATTGACCATTAAAAATTGAGTCTATTATTTTCAGTTTACTGTTTCATATTACTTTTCAAACATTCTTTTTCTAACAAAAATACATGGATTGCATTGTTAATAATAGCTAATAATAGCCTAAATTCTTGGGAAATCCATTTTCACAATGACTGCAAAACAAAATACAGTGGAAATCAGATCTACATGTAAAAAAGAAAGTAAGATCTGAGCTTTAGTAAGATTGTTCAATAGGGTATAATAGTTAATAAAGACCCCTTGGACATCCTAGTAAAAATGAAATAGCCCTCCCTTGGACAAAAATAACTTTTGATGCCCCCCTAGGACAAACTATGACATATCTTGTATATTCATAAAACACTTTTTAACACAAAATGAACAACTTATGCAAAAAACATCATGGTCTGTTCATAATCATTTACTTCCATAGACACAGTTTGGGAGTAACTTACTCTATAAAAAGACCCATACAATTCAGTCTAGCCAAAATTCAGATCATACCCCTTATTACATGACGATAAGGAAGGAAAATTATAGTGATATTATGCCCATTTATTTGAGTTCACAAGGCAAAGTCAAGAAAACTTTTCATTTTGCCATAATTGTTTTTAATTATGTACATGACTTCCCAAATTATCCAGATATTAACTAACCCACATGACGGGTCCTCCTGGGCTCCTTGCTGCTAGTTCTTGTTGCTGGGTCATGTGGGGGTTGCGTTCATTGAACGCCGCCTTTCCTTGTTGATCTTGTCTATCATATTTCATTAAAAACTCTATAGAAATCCTTTAGAATGTATAATTTTGTAATTCTTGATTGATAAAAATACTGGGACAGTGTTTTTTAATTCAAAGGTAGCTTATAATTATATTTTAACAGATTTATCTCAAGCTTGACCATTCCAATTCTAGTAGGACTATCCTACTCACCCGGATGTCAGAATTGGTGTAATAATTTGGTTACAGTTTTACGTGCAATATCATATCCCATGAACCACTTACGATATTTGCTTGTACTTCACACACTCATTTAAGAGCATATTATAAGGTCACTATCCAAGGCCCGTAACTCTAGCATGGATTTTGACTAAATGATGGTCCTTTGTGAACATTTATAAGTGTTTCTTACAACATTTTTCTTCGAAACAACTAAAGGACTATCAACTTTAAACTTCATTCATGTTTGCAGGATCATAAAAAAGGGTCACTATCCAAGGCCGTAACTCTAGCATGGATTTTAACTAAATTATGGTCCTATTTGAACGTTTATAAGTGTTGCTTACAACATTATTCTTCAAAACAACTAAAGGTTTTCTCTTTAAACTTCATTCATGTTTGCAGGATCATAAATAAAGGTCACTTTCAAGGCCCGTAACTCTAGCATGGAATTTAACAGAATTATAGCCCTTTTTGAACTTAAAAAATCCTTGGTATAAGTTTTGCTTGCAACTTCAATCTTCAAAACAACTCAAGGTATTCACTTGAAACTTAATGCATCTTTTATAGTCAATTTCCAAGGCCTGTAACTCTAGCATGGATTTTGACTGAATTATGGTCCTTTTTGAACATTTATAAGTGTTTCTTACAACATTATTCTTCAAAACAACTAAAGGACTATCAACTTTAAACTTCATTCATGTTTGCAGGATCATAAATAAAGGCATCGTCGGATACCCACGATTGATAAACATGTCACATAACATGCTGATGAATGATAATGGTTCGGCCATGGGTATCCGACGATGAAATAAAGGTCACTTTCCAAAGCTGTAACTCTAGCATGGATTTTGACTAAATTATGGTCCTATTTGAACGTTAATAAGTGTTGCTTACAACATTATTCTTCAAAACAACTAAAGGTATTCACTTTAAACTTCATACATGTTTGCAGGATCATAAATAATGGTCACTATCCAAGGCCTGTAACTCTAGCATGAATTTTGACTAAATGATGGTCCTTTGTGAACATTTATAAGTGTTTCTTACAACATTATTCTTCAAAACAACTAAAGGTTTTCTCTTTAAACTTCATACATGTTTGCAGGATCATAAATAAAGGTCACTTTCAAGGCCCGTAACTCTAGCATGGATTTTGACTAAATTATGGTTCTATTTAAACGTTAATAAGTGTTGCTTTCAACATTATACTTCAAAACAACTAAAGGTTTTCTCTTTAAACTTCATACATGTTTGCAGGATCATAAATAAAGGTCACTATCCAAGGCCCGTAACTCTAGCATGGATTTTGACTAAATTATGGTCCTATTAGTATTTGAACGTAAATAAGTGTTGCTTACAACATTATTCTTCAAAACAACTAAAGGTATTCACTTTAAACTTCATACATGCATGCAGGATCATAAATAATGGTCACTATCACTATAGAGTTACGTTTATAAGTGTTGTTTACATCACTATTCTTCAAAACAACTACTGGTCGGGGACCATCAACCTGACACTTTTTGAACATTTTTCCTTACAGAAAATAATTGAAAGCTAGAGATCTGAGATTTTGACACAGTACAGCTAGGTTCTTCTAACTAACAAACAACTTTGTTTATTTTTGATTATAATCTTTTTTTTATATTGACACTTATATCTGAGGCCCATCAAGGAGGGTTTCAAAATTACCAAAATTGTCCACACTGCAGCACCATGTGTCCGGACAGATATGCAATGGCACTAATTTATAGGGATGGCAACGAATATCAAAATCAATACTCGAGTACTCGGTCATTTTTCCGATCTAGTACTCGGTTACTCGAATGATTGTCAGTGATCTTCAAAGTTTATCACACAATATCAATACCGTCCGCATGCTACTTTCGTTCATAGAATTCTGTAGATAGTAAATAGGACTGCACGGGAGACAAATTAATTATAATTAAATCAACAACATAATATTTTACAACGTTTTAATCGGCGGCAACAAAAGTTTTTAACCTGGTCTAAATACTTGTTACCTTTATTCTTACATTCATGATAGCAATTGGCCCTTTGTTGTTTTCAAAACAGTTACTTCAGCTACACAATTACAGGTCATCGAATATTGTTTATTAACTTGATATTGAATGAAAAACTTTAATCATATGCCTTTTACATTTTTTACAGTAACTATAATTTGAGGGCTCAGTGCAAGATTTTTTTTTCAGAAAATGTTTTATTTACATTTTCTATAATAAATTCTTTCAATGCATATTTGTTGAAAAGGTATCATTAATTTCCCACTTATTTCTAAGTCTTCCACATTTTAATAAACCATTATATCTACTGAACTGCAAAACCATTCTATGTTAATATAGGGAAGTTATTGCTATATGAACCTAATTCTGACTGAAATATATCCAATTTTGATGATTTTATAAATTCCCAGAATATTTATGACACTTTATCTATGATCAAAATTTTGCAGAATTTTAAAGTTTTAAACTTAAAAGATATACTAATGCTCAAATTTGATATTAGAAAATATTGATAATTGCTACACAGTCTAATAAACATGTTTGACTTCACACAAAGTAGATATGTTATGTAAAAAATGGTACACACAATATAAATATATAGTGTCATTAATAAAAAACAACAGTCTTTTTATGAAAAGTTTTAAGAAAAGACCAACATTATGTGACCTGTAATGGGGAACGCAGCTTCCCACACAATTGGCATAGTATATTATATTTAAAACATCATTTTTTTGTTCCTTTTAAAAAAAAGAAAATTTGATTCCCTAATTTAATACACCGATTAAGTGCAACAGTTAATTTTTACTTTCTGTAATATCATTCACAAGCACTTGTTAAGATTCATTATTACTGCATTACATTAAATTCTCTGCAAATGTACAAAGAATATCTAAAAAAATTGATATAGATGAAAAAGTTCAAGTCATTGCATATATTTAGCTAGAGGCACAACATGAGGTTTAATATCAAAAACCTTAATACTGTGCATTTATAAACACAAAATATTATAAATAATTGCCCTATTTTTGGTCAAAGATCCAATATTTTGAGCTTTTAGATGCAAGTCCTTTGAAGACATACTATTTCAATAAGATATGAATTATCAATAATTATGCAAATACATGTAATATGTAACTCTTACAAAACATAATTAAATTTTCTTGTAACAAAAAAATTCCAAATTTCATATTTGACCTTGATGTTCAAGGTCAATCAAAAGTTCAAAACATTTGAATTAATTGTCAGTAGTCATACTGGAAGTGTTACTTTGTCCAAGTGTGAATCCGATCCATAAATAATGTGCAAAATTATTATAATTTAAACAAGTTATTTGAAATTTTCATTTACATTTATATTTAATTAAATCTTAAATAAATGTTTAGATTCAGGATTATTTTAATTAAAAAATTCAATGAATCATTCATGAAAGTTAAATAATTATGCTACATGTAATTTCCTCTTGATATCATTTTTTTTTTTTTGTTAACTATCTTGTGCCAATTTTAGATTTCAAATTTTGTTACAAATAAAAAAAAAAAAATTATGAGATAATTACAGCCTAAAAATCAAGCAAGGAGAGTAAGTTGTAATTCCACATGGCACTGGCATGCCAATGAGCAATTATACTTTGTGACAGTATCTAAATGAACTGTTGGCAGATTAAATTGTTCCCAGCAGAGTTTCCCTATAAAACAATCTGCAGCTGATGTGTGGTCAGGTTTAAAACAATTTTGAAAAGATGGGTTGAAAATTTATAGTTAAACCTAATCAGCTGATCACTGACCAGTCATGTAGCACTACATGTTAGTTTATATTACGCCTATTCTCAATAAAATAAAGCATTTGAGGTTGAAAAATATTAAAAATTTGATGTTGTCATTGTGTCATTTTTTATCGCTGAAGTAAAAGTTTAGGGTATTTTGCAAGTTTGCCAGAAATATTTTGAACAAGAAACTATGATATAACAGGATGGCATTTATTTCGGTAATGACACTGTATTTCTTCGGTAACGTAGATTTCAGATCTAATAATGTAACATATTGGCTGCATATTAATAACAAATGTCTGTAAAATATATCAAAATCTGTAAATTCTCTATCTAGAGGGACTTTCTAACCCAGGAAAATTCAAAGAAGTTGGGTACCTTGCTAATTTTCAGTCAATTTTTTCAAAGTTAAATATTCGTAGAATGCAAAAATGTCAATTTTGGAAATGATTATTTTATGTCTTCATTCAAAGGATATATATCATATATAATATGTGAGAGGGTCGAATGCATACACAAATTTTGTATTAGCAATTTTTTTTCAAAACATTCAACTTTCCACTTTCTTAATATTTGGAAAATTTAGTACTAAGCAGTTCGATATTTTATCCCCATATAGGATGTCACATATGTTTCATTTTATTCAAAATGCAAGTAAAGGTTGAGAAAACAATTTTTATTTTTGTAAAATAATTTATATTATGGATATTAATTTAAACATTATTGTATATAGAATGAAATACGGCCAGTAAGCTCTTTGCAGAAACGAATTAGTTTTGCTGAGAACACCAATATCTTTTAATATATTTTTAACATTTCTGCTGGTACATCAACCATATTATTAACATATCTTCCCTTTGTAAAAACAATTTTGTGTCTTCTTACATCTAAATACAAGGTAACCGTTACTAACAGGCATGCTAATTCCCAACTTTGTCTTTAATTTTCAAAAATTGTTGAATTGTAAGTTGGAGTAACGTATGTTTCACACTCGCTTATTTATGAACTTTATCACGGAATTTAAACTTACATGTAAAATCGACTTTTTTATTTTAGGAATCAAATGCAATCATTCTAATTGTCATAAAAATGTGATTTTATGTTTTTTATATATGCATGTGTAAACAATATAAAGTCTGTTTGATAAAAGTAACGTTTGTTTCACTGTGGTTACTTAAACAAGTAAAAACTCGACCAAAGTTAACAAAATTTACTTACTAATGTCAAATAGAAGTTAATGTTGCTGTTATACGTGCTTTCTGACTTCAATTTCCTTTGATAAACTTACTTTAAAAAGTTGATAACGTATGTTTCTGTAACGTATGTTTCATTTTTTACATTGAAAGTGGGTTAAAAATGACGCAAGACCGTTTAAGCCGCCATAATTTGTGGTTTAATATATCAGAGTTACACAAACATGTTAATTTTCTTTCTTGTTTGGATTCTTCTTTGAATGGATTGGCTCTTAAATAATGGTAACATATGTTTCTTTTGAAAGTGCTGTTGAAAAAAGATTTGAATAAAAAAAAATGAAAATTTCCGAAAATAGAAATGATATTTGAGAGGCTGCAAGCTTATTTTTACTTATAATTATATATATGCTGTATTATTAAGCATGCATCGATTCAATTATGTAATTTGGGTTTCACTTCTTATTGTTTTAGGTTTGTCAACTATTTATTTATATGCATTTGGCGACATTTGATCATCCATTATACCAATGAGATTTTAACAGTCAAGTATAATTTTTACCAATAATCAAAGTTCATATACACGCAGCAATGACTAATTGCACATGTTTCGTTTATTCTGGAACTTATTTTTCTGAAACACAATTTCAAAGTTGAAAATTCTAGGTGGCGACAGTAACGTATGTTACATTTTAGGGCATTAATGGTACTTGTAAAAAAAATAACAGATAGAAATGTAAAACTGAGAGTGTCCCTATTAGACAAAGTGGCAGCCACCTTTCTAACGACATTTTGACCTCAAGAAAAACCTTCGTATAAGAGCTACCCAGTGGAACATCAAATGCTGTGTTTTATTGAGAATGAGCGATATAACAGGCAGTTATACTCCACTGACTTAATAATGATAAGGTGATAAGATCAGGCAATTCAAACTAACACAAGTCATGAGGTTGAGACAATATAAAATGCACAATAATAACTTTTCTGTTCATTCCTTTCTCTTCATGACTGTAACTATATCACACATTTCTAAAAAATCAAAAATGTCAGATGACTTTTCAGCCTTTATTACTCCATCAAGACAGAAAGAGTTGACAAAGATACATTTAAAGTTATTTAGTTCTGTTGCTAATAGCAGGCTGTCCAGCGTCCCTAAAATTCCTAAAAAATCCTAATTTTTTTCAGTTTGGCTAAAATTCCTAAAAAAATGTAAAATTCAAAGGGAATTCCTAAAAATGCCCTATTTTTTTTACTGAAATTCCTATTTTTTTTATCTTTTGTTATAACATATCCCGTAACAACCTTTTTTCAATAAAAACCTGAATTTTAACACAGTCAGGAGCAGATGTCATGTTATCAAACATGTTGGTTTTAAATGGAACAATAAAAATTGTCCGACTTTGACTATATCAAAATAGTCACTTGTTTAAAATGGAGATAAAAAAATTTCCAAACAAGTTATATTTTTTATTTGCTACAGAGTTTTACCATTTACCTGTCTTAGGTGTATTTAAAGGTTCCACTAAATAAGTAAATTTCAAGGGGACCTTTTTAATAAAATCTTAATTTGTTATCAAGTTCTTTTCAAGTGATGACTGTAGAATAGATCTTTTTTAAGTGATACAAGCTTGCAGATCTAGACAAGTTTTCATATTTGGTAATATTATAAAGTGGGTAAGGTAAACTAGCTGTAATGATTGGATGCTTTTACCATACTAAGAAGTGACACCTTCAGCTGCCCTTTTTGTACACATTAACATTTAAGTCATACCAATGCAATGCAGTAGCGTAGCTACTATTAGGCCATGAAGGCACGGGCCTACAATTTGGTCAAGAAATTGACATTTTCATAAGTTCCAAAATACAATAAAAACAGGCAGCAAGGATGGGGTTGGTAGTGGGTTCAAGCCGTAAAGTTGTGTGTATGATTTACAATCCTCAGTAAAGTTTGCATCTAATCAAATTCATAGTTTATAATTATTGTTTTGATAGTTTTACTTGAACATACTAGGAACGTGCATTTTGCTCTTTTTAATCTGAACTAGTTTTTGGTTTCTGGGGGCTAAGCCCCCAGACCCCTTTTATGTGCCTACAAGTTGAAAAAAGCTGGCTACGCCTCTGCAATGTACAGTATATATGTTATAACATTTAGTGTTATGTTTTTTTTTAATCTGGAAAATAACTGTTAAAAATCATTGAATAGATTGACACTGTTGTGAAATGTTCTACAATTGTTAGTAGCCCTGATTTATCTTTAACAAATTCTTCAGTGGTGAATACCCTGCGGTTTGAATATAGGTTAAAATATTCCTGGAATGACCTGAGTGGATCATATCATTTTATCGTTTTTCATGAAAGATCAAGACTTGTTCAAAATGTACCAAGCTTAAAATGAATAAATGTTGATAAATTTTTTAAGTGCATTATAGCTAGAATAAATTTTAAAGCATAATTTCTCCTTCCATTTTACTATTGGGCAAATAACAGTTTAACTAAATTGGTTGTTCCGGGATACTCATAACTTTAAAATTGTTTTCATTCTAGTTAATGTTTTAATGTAGTTTCAGTTTGTTATAACTGAACTAGAGCATTATTTGTGAGTTACTTACTTTTGTGTCAAATATGCAAAGTTGGGCCCACATCATGGTCTTTTTGGGGTCATAATTTAGGTATAAAATTTCAAATTTTAGCCCTAAAATTTCTTTAAAACTTACCCTAAAAATTCCTAATTTTAGCCCTAAAATTTCTTAAAAATTGCCCTAAAATTTGCCCTAAATTTTTTGTCAGAAGGTGCTGGACAGCCTGTAATAGTAAAAACTAATACTAATGATAAGATTTCATCTAAATCTATATGTCTTAAATTGTCTATATGTCTTAAAAATATGTCTTTCATTGCAAAAGTCAGCAGTCACTGATTTTTCTCTAATTATCTTCTGTGTCTGTTTGGTCATGAAAATATGATTTTATTCAAAGCCTGATAAAGAATAATTAAAGAATATGAAAATTACATAAAAGACAATAGCAGACTGGACAGTTATTGTGCCCACTGATTAATGGTATCATTTAACAAATGGTGTTAAAATGTAACTATGTTTTAAGTCATACATATAACAAGGTATTAGATGCATCAGCAACACTTTTTCAAAAGGCATTTAAAACTTTAAATTATATTAATAAACTGTACTATATGGACATAGATATAAACAAAATACAAAAAATTACCATCTTGTTTGAAAAATATTGACAATTGAAATACATTTTGTATATCTTTTGTATTTGTTTTTTTATACAACAACAACAAAGAATATCGGTTCTTATTATCGGAAGAAAAGTGTTGGTGCATTTGTAGTTTCATATTTACTTGGTTGAAAAGTATTAATAAAGAACCGTAGGTTTTTAATAACTACAAATAAATAAAAAATGAAAAATGGCTTTGAAAAGATTTTTTGGTTTATTGAGACAGGTACTTGTTATTTTACATCAAATAAGAAGAGGACCTGTTAGATTTTCAATTTGTCATAGAAATTAGGGGCATCAAAATATTATTTAAATAATGATTATCTTGCTTTTGTGAAAAATATCAAGTATGTTTACTATGCCGATTTCAAATTTATAATTATCATTTTAAGTTGTTACCCTATCCAATTTCACACAATTCATAGGATGCATTAAACTTAAATTTGTTCTTTATTTATAAAAAAAATCAATATTTGTCCAAAAGACAAAAATTTAAAAAAAATTGCCTCTTCTGGGGTTTGAACCCACACCCTATCAGAACTCTATGTCCACACTCTACAGAAAGGATTCTGCATTGGGCATTTAATACCTTAAAGCCATTATTGCCATCATCTGTAAAAAGTGCTCAATAGTAAAAAAATTCCCATACAAACAGTATCACAGTAGTTTATTCCTTCCTCTATTTGAAAAGATACATAATAATTTCATAGATTTTAATGAATTAATTTTGTTAAAATATTTTACTCACGGATGAGCATAGTATCTTTAAGCTATTTCAGTTTATAAAGTGGTAGTTACACAAAATATAGAATATTAATTATGGAATTCTTATAATATTTATTTAAAGCATGTACATATTTACTTTGTACATATTTACTTTATTATTGTGAATGCCTTGATTATATAATCGATGATTGATCGAAAAGGGTTGTTCCATTATTTTATATGATTGATTATGATTTTTGTCCGATGAAGAAAATATAATAAACAAGATCAACAAGGAAAGGCAGCGTTCAATGAATGCAACCCCCACACGATCCAGCAACAAGAGCCAATATTTTGGACCCCTAAAATTTAGGCCTGGACCCCAGTACTTTTCTAGGCTATGCATCCACTGGACCCCTAAAATATCAAAGAGATGTAAAACCTGGACAAATATTACTTTATGACTGCTTGGACAACACATCCATAAAAAATGAACCCCTTGGACAAATTGTCTGAAATACCCCCCTTGGACACCTCTTCCATACCCATTGGACAGACAATTTTTTCCATAACCCTTGGACAATCATTAATACATACACCCCCTAGGACAACACATCAATAAAAAGTGACCCCCTTGGACAAATTGTCTGAAATACCCCCTTGGACAATCATTAATACATGCACCCCCTTGGACAACACATCAATAAAAAGTGACCCCCTTGGACAAATTGTCTGAAATACCCCCTTGGACAATCATTAATACATGCACCCCCTTGGACAACACATCAATAAAAAGTGACCCCCTTGGACAAATTGTCTAAAATAACCCCCTTGGACATCTCTTCCATACCCCTCAGACAGATAATATTTCCTATAACCCTTGGACAATCATTTATACATGCGCCGGTAAAAAATGACACCCTTGGACAAATTGTCTAAAATACCCCCCTTGGACATCTCTTCCATACCCCTTGGACAAACAATATTTTCCATACAACCTGTCTGAAACACCCCATCCACCCAAGTGTTTTCCACATCCCTTTCCGGGGCCTTTGACAATATGGATTTAACACCCCATTGGACAACTCGGTGACAGTTGAAGGAACAATGACCCCCCCTTGGACAACTCGTCTGAAATACACCCTTGGACAACTCTTCCATACCCCTTGAACAGGAAGATCTACTTGGACAATCATAATTCCATGGCTCCTAAAGCATAAGTGACCCCTTTTTGTACAAACACCCAACAGATGAACAAAAGTTATTTTAATTATCAACAACCTTTGAAAAAAACACATGATATCGGAAAGAAACAAATCCTCTTTTTCAAAACAATACCCCCCTTGGACAGTGTTATCTGAAATATGACCCCCTTGGACATGTGTTTTTAAAATACCCCCCTTGGACAAAAAAATACCTCTTCCATAGGGGGGGTGCGGATAATTTCTGGAATAGCCCAATGTACATAAGCGGCCCAGATGTGAAAGGTCACACGTGACTAGTTTTGTTTATCAAATTGTGTGACAATTTACTTTCTATTTATTCCTTACATTTTTATTAAGTTTCTACTAAAAATATATACATATAATAAAAATATATAATGTTACTCCATCTTTACATCAAAACATATACAAAACAATACGTATTACTTTACTTTACTGGAGTTGAGGTCGCAAGACGTCATCATCGTCTTCTATAACCCCCCCATGGTTTTGTACCCAGTTCTGATCCGGTATGGTGGTATACTGTGTTTCTCCCATGAATTTGTCCAACCTGTTTTTAAAGCTATTAAGTGAAGGAGCATTCACAACCACTTCTGGTAAATTGTTCCAGTCCGAGATAACCCGTAGAGAAAAGAAATGCTTTCTAATCTCAGTTCTACATGATTTCACTTTCAGTTTATACCCATGACCTCTTGTATTTGCATTGTTATTTAATTCAAAAAACACTTCATAGTTAATATCCTCCTTATGATGTAACAATTTAAAAACTTCAATCATGTCACCTCTAAATCGACGATATGCTAGTGAAGGCAATTTCAGTGTTTTAAGTCGTTGTTCATATGACAGATTTCTTAGTTGACCAACTAGTTTTGTTGCACGTCTTTGTACTGATTCAATTGCATTGATGTCTTTCTTAAAACGAGGATTCCAAATAATGTTTCCATATTCTAGATGAGGCCTAACTAGGGTTTTAAATAATTTCCCGAAAGATTTCACTGTGAAATGCAGAAATGTTCTTCTCATTAGTCCTGTAATTTTATTTCCTTTATTGATGCAATCATTTATTTGCTGTCTAAATTTCATATTCACATCAAAAGTAACTCCAAGGTCTTTTACAGATTCACTGTTTGAAATTTCATTTCTGGTGTTGTTTACTTTAAGATGGTAGGTATTATTGACATTATGATTTCCGTAGTGTAATGTAGTGCACTTGTTTGCATTAAACTTAAGTAACCACTTTTCACTCCATATACTTAATTTGTCATTGTCAGATTGAATTTTCTCTATATCTGCATCATCATTCGCTAAATTGTACAGTTTTGTATCATCAGCAAATAAACGCAATGTTCCTTCAATGGCATCTTCTATGTCGTTAATGTAAATCAAAAATAGTGTAGGTCCTAAGACACTTCCCTGTGGAATACCACTGGTGACTTCAGTCCATTGAGATTTTTCACTACCAATTACAACCCTTTGTCTTCTATCCCGGAGAAAAGCATCAATCCATTTTAATAATTTACCATTAATTCCATAACTTTCAAGTTTCTTCAATAATCTAACATATGGAACAGTGTCAAACGCCTTTTGAAAATCATAATAAATACAATCAAAATTTTGACTACCGTCTATCCATTCCGTCCATTTTTCCATAACTTCCAGTAATTGTATAGCACAAGATCTCAGTGTTCTGAATCCATATTGTGAATTTGAAAATAGATTGTTTTCAGTCATATGTTTCACTAATTGATCCCTTACCACCTTTTTCCATAAGCTTACAGGGGACACAAGTCAAACTTACTGGTCGATAGTTTCCTGCCTGGTTTCTCTCCCCTTTCTTAAACAACGCTTTCACATTTGCCGTTTTCCAGTCAATCGGTGTTTCTTCTTCTTCAAAAGATTGATGAAATAAAAGAGTCAATGGTAAACATATTGCATTCTTAACTTCTTTCAGGACTCTAGGGTGTAAGAAATCAGGTCCACATGATTTAGTTACGTTAAGATTTCAAGTAATTTCATGGTAATTTGCTCATTGAACTGTACTTCCAAGATACTTTTACCAGAACTTCTATCATTTATATATGGAATATTGTTCAAATCTTCAATAGTAAATACAGACTTGAAAAACCTATTTAGTTCTTCAGTTTTTTCCAAGTCATTTTCCGTAATCGAACCATCGTCTCTCTCTTTAAGTCTGCTATTCCATTTTGGACTTTTTTGCGAGAATTCACATATTTGTAAAATGCTTTCGGATTTGTATCCTCTGCAATTTTTGTTTCAAAGTTATTTCTGGCTTTACGACATTCACGGGTAGCTATATTACGTTGACGACAAAAATATTGAAAGTGAACATGTTCATTTGTTTGTCTATATTTGTTCCATGCCCTATGTTTCTTTTTCACCGCTTTAAGAGCTTCTCTAGTCATCCAAATTGGTTTATTACCCCTATTTGATGATTTGATTTTCTTAACAGGAATATGTTTTTTCATTGATTCTGTTATTTTATCTTTGAAAAATATCCAATTTTCATTCACTTCTTTACCTTGAAATTCACTTATCCAATCAACATTACTCAAGTCAGTTTTCATTTCATCATAGTTTCCTCGATCATAAGTAAATGACTCTTTCATGTATGCCTCATTGCTGGAATTACAGTCAATACCAAAGGTAATCACTATATGGTCACTTTTACCCAGGGGACTGAAGTGTTCAATATTGTTCACTAAAAGTTCTTCTGATGAGAAAACAAGATCTAAAGTACTTGGTCTTTGGCCGTTTCTGTATCTTGTATAAAATTCTATGTTTTGATGAAGATAACTATCACGTACAGCTTCTATAAATTCATGACTTACATGATTTTCAGGCGCACTTGAAATCCAATGCTTCCAGTCTATATCACGATAGTTGAAATCACCCATAACAACTACTCTCGATTGTGTTTCATTATTCAATGCACTAATCATTTCATTTATAGCTACATTATTTTCCGCACTCGAGTTAGGAGATCTATACACTAATCCTACGAGAAGCTTCTCTAAATTGTTAATTTTAATTTCACACCAAATAGCCTCTTTAGCAGAATTCTCGTTCAGTTTTTTATATTCAGTTACTTCTAAGTAGTCTCTCACAAACAACAAAGTTCCTCTACTTGCAACATTTTGAAATTTTGGATTACAGAATACATGATATCCTTGTAAAACATAACTTGAAAGGTTCGGATTCTCTAGATTCTTTTTAAAAGCTTCTGTCAATCCTACAATATCAGGTTGATGTAAATATACTAATGCTTCAAGTTCTGACCATTTATTTGATATAGAGTCTGCATTTGTGTAAAGACATTTCAAGCCATTCTGATTTTCAATTGAAATTGAATTTTCAACAGAGTTTATACTAGTGTTTTGACTAGAATGATCACTACTTGCACTTGATTGACTAGATACGGAATTTACATCACTACCGACATAGTCTCTGTCACTTTCATTATAAATATCAGTACTACTAGTATTAGCAGATTGACTAGAACTAGATTCTTCAATGTCACTATCACTATAAATTTCAGTGCTACTACTTTCAAAAATCAATTCAGTAGATTCAGAGTCACTTTCACGAAATATTTCAGTAGAATCAGCATTAACAAAATCTACATTTGACTTACTGATCATACAATCAACTTCAACAGGTGTGCTATGTACATCCTCATTCCTTGAGGTTTCAAAACACGGAACTTTTGAACTTAATGAACTGGAAACATTAACAGAACTGTAACTTTTAACTAAAGTGTCATTTATTTCACAGTCTACTGCCTGGGCGGCTTCCCACCCAAGCTCTTTCCTAAACGGGGTCATTTTTAGAAGCACTGTATCCTTGTGCACCTTTTGAATTTGATTTACCCCTTGTTTGAATCTGCGAGCTACCTAGCTGTTCATTTTTCTTAGGACTTGCCGTTATTATTCTACTGTTTGCAAATCTTTGGCTAAATCTTGGAATTCTACTTTCCCGCTGAGACGGTGACAAAATTTCAACATTATCAGGTTCCTGAAATCTAGGACCAGAATTATAAGCTACTTTACTTGCTAATTCAGCTTTCATTTTCTTGTATGTGAACGACCTGTCCATAACTCTTCTTCTTGCTACTTCTTGTTTCAGTTCTTTATTCATCTGTCTTTGTCTGAAAGTATAATCTGGTGTTACAGTCACCTTTGCAAAGTTAGTTTTTTCCTTGAGTTTTGCACTGTTTTTTAAAATATTCAACTTAGCCCTATCATTTGTAAATGATACCTTCAATGGCCGAGGATATTCCTCTAGGTTCTCACGCTCCCTGCCTAAACGCTCAACATTTTCAACATTAGCATTTTCAATATTTAATGTAACACACATTTCTTGAACTTTCAATTTATCATCATCACGTTTTTCCTGAGTATTTTCTCCAGATGGTTCAGATAGATTATATACAATCAAATTACCTTTCCTTTTATCACGTTCATGGTAATCTCTCACTGCTTCATCCATGCGGTAATCTAAATGTAAGTTACTTACAGTTTCCATTTTCTCCTCTAATGCGTTTACTCGCGACTCCAATTTTTCATTTTTGACAGTTAACTTTGTGATAGCACTGAGTACTTTCTTCACGCTTGGAATAGCTTCTCTACAGCCTGTACAATACCAAAGGAAATTTTCAACAAGTCCTAAATCATGCAATTGGTCATGAAATGATTCGGTCATTCCAGAACACCTTTCATCAATACAAAACCATTTATCACACAAGTCACACTGAACTCCATCATCATCATTTTCAAGCAATTCATGACATGCTGCACAGCTTGCCCTTTGACTATAATTATGCTCTGAATCACTTAATACAGACATATTATCAGTATCTCTCTGTTTATTTCTTGAGTTTTGTGAAGGTTTATTGAAGGGCATCTTGGTCGGATTTCAGTTCTCAAAAAAGTCTTTAAAATATGCAGAATTTCAATTCAGAATGTTTCCTTAGTATACCACCATTTCTAGTTGAGTTGAGGGACTGGGTACAATAATGTGGGAAGAGGGGGTTTGGGTAGAAATGCCAATTTTTTAATCGACTTTGAAAACCATGTGTTGCCACCATAACCGGAACCGGAAGTGCAATATATTGCAATACGCTTCAGCAAAATGGCAATATATTGCAATACGGTTTTTGCCGTATTGTTACACCCCTAATACTATGTCACAATCCCGCCAAAAATAAAAATTTACTGCAACCAATCAGAATTGCCGAATTTAGGTGACATTTTCAGATCGTAGTAAGATTTTACATCAGCCATATTTGTTTATATTTGACAACGCTTAATGGTAACATTGTTAGAAATCAACTTACAGTAACTTTTGAATAGTTGTAGTAAAATTATATCAAGTATAATTATAGATTACTGTAGTTTATTGTAAATGCCATTGACATGTGTTCTTATATCGCTGAATTTAGGTTACTCCGGGATATATTTAAAAAGCAAAAAAAGAAAAAAAAATATATAGAGTTCTATACCTATCAGCGAAATTTTTCATTACCATTTCTTGTTGGGCGTCGTAAAGCAATGATAAATGGCGGTGTATTCCGATAAAAGCCAATTGCAACTTTTCGACTTACAAGATAACGATAGAAACCGAGAAACTCTGATTGAAAAAGGATGCGGGCCCCTGCGGACATCTATGGGGACCATAATAGAACAGGAAACCAGAATAAAGGGAAGCAGTGTATAGAATACCTAATGGCACTTTTAAAACGGAAAATGTAAAATAAAAATGAACAATTATTTTAACCGACTTCCCGTTCATAGGCTTTGCCTAATTTCCTATTATGAAATGGGTTATTACTTTTACTGTGAAATTATAGTATAAATGAATTGTTCATTTTTATTGTTACATTTACGTTTAAAAATTGTCATTTGGTATTTTATAGACTGCTTCCGTTTATTCTGGTTCCCTGTCCAATTATGGTTCCCATATAAGTACGCAGGACACCAGTCTACGCTTCCATTTTCAATCAGAATACTTCTTGTTGTTATCGTTATTAGAAAAGTTGCAATGTGTCAATTCAGTACTTCGGATGAAAATTTTCAAAACCATCACTATTGGCAGATACTCACGATACGGTAAAGCTTGCTTTGCTAGCAGGCCCTTCGGGCTAGCTCTTCGAGCTCGCTATAAATAAGGCAAAGCCTCCAAGTGAGCTCTTTGACAGAAATTATAGTACATTAATAACATACATGCCATAATTTTTAGACTCATTTCCAAGACACTATTTGGAGGTGGGGCATTGATCAGCAAACAAATTATTTTTTTAATTTACATAGTGGCATACAACCTTTATTACTGCTATTTTCAACTTGCAAATTTAATGACAACATAAACAAGACAAAATGTCAATAATTATTAACAGTTTTTTTTTATCTTTTTTTAAGTATTAAGGCATTGTAAATTCAATCAGTCACAGAATAGAATAAAGCTATGTTAAGTTAGGACAATTAGCCATGTCGTTTACCTGAAGCATTCCCTGAATCATGTAGATTTCATCACCTCATATTTAGCGGTAATTTTGACGGTGTTTGACCACTAATTACTGCCTGCAGGCAGATTAAATTTATACTGGCCAGTTGTTAATTACAGTCTATGACACCTTCGCTTATGAAGCCATGGGGGGGGGGGTAAACTATTAATCTTTTAATTGATCAAAATTATTGCTGATGATTGTTTGTCGGAAGGGGCACATAGATATAACAATCAAAGGATTAGTGTCACCATTGCAAAGCTGTAAGGGGATAATCATTCGTTATTAGCGTTCTTAAATAGTTTTATAAAAACTTGACAATAAGATTATATAAAAATGTAAAATTTCTGGCTACAAAGTAGTTTATTTATATTTTTTATATATATCCGGGACGTTATGGCATATATGTTAATAATGTTTTTACATTGAAAATGGCTGAACCCAGCTAAAACTATGGGTTAAGAATTCAATTTATTTTTTAATTGTTTTTATTTGATTTCCTTTTTAATATACACATGTAGTCTATAGCCTGGCAAGCCAAAACCCTGGCCCGCTTCGCTGTCCCGGCCTTTGACTTCCCCATATGAATAAGGCAAAGTCTCAAAGCAAGCTTTTTGACAGAAATATAGAACATTTTAATTTAAAAATATGGAAACAAATTTTTCCATCGACGGCTATATATTTTTTGTTTTCAATACACTTTTAACTGCAAACAATTTGTTACACGATTCACTCAACACAACCACACACTATAAATTCTGGTTCCCTGTCCTATCATAATTCCCATAGAAATGGGCAGGAGACCAGTCTCTGCATCCGTTTTCAATCTGTATTCCTCGGCTTTTATCCTTATCTTGTAATTCGAAAAGTTATGATTAATCAATTAACCATAATTTTGTAGTACTTCCTGTGAAAGTTTTCAAAACCATAACTATCTAGCAGGTATTCACGTTACTGCAAAGCTCGCTTTGTGAGCCTGCTCTTTGAGCTTGCTATAATTTAAACCCCAATCGGTGGCTTCACACTTAGAACTGCATGCCCGCACTCAACACAAACACACATTATATATGGCCATTTCATGTTTTATATGATATCTAAATTGAATTCATCCATCAGAGAACATAGATGGGAACCATAGTAGGCCTTAAATAAAATTATGTTTGTTTCCCCTTCCCAACCGACCTGACGATAAACCCCGCGACCAGGAAAATTTTATTTCAGTTTCAGGCCTGAAAATATTTTTTCTGTTCTTATCTGTGTACTAAATTGAAATCATTATAAAATGTTTTGAGTACGTAAGGGTTCCTTTTATTTTCCCTTTGTCATACTTTACCTAGTGAAAACTTAACTTGCATGTATGTACAAAAATAGTGTATACATGTATATTATTCTCATGAATTGTTTTCAATGTGACAAAATAGCCTACGTTCCACCTACATGTATTTCAAAACAGTTTGCAAAACCTCTTTTCATTGGTCAGTAAAATTAGAAAAACCTATTAAACACAAGGAAACAAATTACCGGAAGTGCTGAAGGTGGCGGATGACATGTTCAGATGTCAATAAACATCAATTAAAAATTGACTAATTTCGATTAGGACCAATTCTGAATTTACTTGGTGACATCATGATCAGGTTTTTCAATTGATTTCCTTTTAAACAGTTAAATATAGACATGTAGTCTATAGCTAGGCAAGCTGGGAACAAGACACTTCACCCCAGACACTTCACGGTGCACCCCTCAAATTTTGAAGACATTTCACCCCTCAAGCCAATGCCTAGACCAGCTTCGTGATTGCGCCTTTGACTTGCCCGTATAAATGGGTTAAACCATGAAACTTGAAAACTGCTTGTAGGTCATTTGAAAAACACCTTTATGTATGTGCACATGTTCTCATATTCATTTTTTTAGTCTTTGTTATTCTACTATTCATTAAACCATGAAACTTGAAGACTAACTGTAGCCGTTGGTCAAGTGCACATATTTAAGTAGCTTTCTATTCATGATGAATTGATGGTGATAAACAAACCAGAGTTTTGTTTGTTTGTTTGTTTATAAATGAAGATGTTTGAAAAATTATTAATTGTTTATCATGGCAACACTAGTCTGGGATGTAGATTAACAGGACAGTTGATCAATAATATCCTGGCAGGTGTATTGATACAGTCAATGAAAATGATGATCTACTCATGGTGGTTGTGTGAACCAGTTTATTTTTAAAATCCTATTATACACACAGAAGTTATTAAGAGAACACAAATAGGAGAGGAATTCCATGCAAGACCTTGATCATTAGATCAATGTCAAAGCCAGTGATTGATCTTAAGTGTATTTCTTACATGTCAGGTATTCTTAAGTGCATTCTATAACTGCTGCCTGTATGATTGGATTTGGCCATCGATTGGTACACATGACCACCATAAGTGGACAATGTTTCATGTGTGAAACCTTTCTCATTATGTCAAAGTTAATTTTAATGCAAGATCAATTAATTTTGGTGTATTTCTTTTATAAATCTTGTGTGCAGTTTTTATATGCAACTTCTTTTCAAAACCTGTTTTAAAACTAAAATGATTATATTAATATATTTTCAGAATTCATTTCGTTCATATTTGGTCCAAATTCAATACATATCTATAAGCACCATAAAAATATATAACACTAATATTTAGTTATTTACCAACATGTTGCAGGAGCATTGGTGTTCCTATGGACACGTTAAACAACAAAACTTCATTTCTGAAAGTCAGAATCAAGGTGGTGTTCATATTATGAAGTGATTGGAGAATAGTGTTAGCCTAACCTATTATGTTCTTCAGTTATCAGAGTATGAGTTTATTTAGAAAAAAAATACATGAAAAGTTTTCTTTTACAGAATTACCATTGGAGATAGAACCAATAGCGAACAAGTTTGGTGTATTTGCTAACAATGAGATATGTTTATCAGATATTAAAGTGTATGGGTTTGATTATGACTACACTTTAGCTTCCTACAAGGATGATTTACATCATGTGTTGTATGATCTGGGTAAAGAAGCTCTTATAGAAAAATACAAGGTGACTATTTCTACTATTGAAAATAAGTACTCGAAAAAGTTCCAGTTTTTTTGGGTTGTTTCTTTAGCAAATCTTTCTCTTTTTCCTATCCTGTTTATTTTAAAAAAATTCTCTGTTTTCCAAACAATTCTACAAGTTAAAAAAATAAGTCAGCATGATGTAGAATGTGTAATTTTATTAAGATTCATTACTATTTATCTGAATATAACCTTTACCAAACCCTTTAAGGAAATTATTCTGTTTGTAAACATGATTGCTCTATTATGTTGGGTGTATTAGTTTTATTTTTATTAAGTGAAAGAATTTCTTTGTTTTTCATAATTACATTTGTATGTTGATAATGACTTGTGAGAAGTGAACTTTGTCATTTATTACTGAAGTTCTATTATACATTGTGACTGCAGTGTTATAAATTTGAAACAAAAGTGAAGTACTGTGATTATGTTTCAAAAACTTTTATCATAAGACCTTCACAGACACCTGTATAGGAGAAACATTTTCTGAAAATTCCCAAAGCTGTTTGCCTTATGCAGATTTTACAGTACTTAAAAATTGTTTAATGGGTTATTTTAATGATGTGCAAAATGAACATTGTTTGGTTTTTGTCACAATTTTTATTTTCTTGATATTATAGTATCCAAAAGGTATTGGAGAACAACATTTCAACCCCGACTATATACTCAGAGGTCTACATTATGATATAAGGAAGGTAAGACAGTATCTTCAGATTTAATTAGGTCACATGGATACTTTAATGATCATATGATGAGTTTCAAGCTTAATTGGTGAAGGAAGAAATGTCCTGCACCATCTGAACTAAAACCATACATATGATCTGTAAATTGATTAATAAACATTTATTTTGTCAGATGACAATTTGAATCATTACTTAGATGTGGACTCAGATACAAGTAGGTGAAAGGAAAGATTTTTTAATCTTGTCAACGTTGTTTTTATGCAGCCACTCACATTGATGTTTAGGAAATATACATGTAGCATTGCTCTTGTCTGTCCATCAGGTTGTCAAGCTGCTTGTTTGAAGGCTGGCAAAACAGTGGAATGTAGGGGCATCATTCTGTGTCCTATAGACTTGTAAATTTTCTAGTTTTTTTTGTCTCTTGCAGCATTAACTATTTGGCACATTTGTAATATTGTTTTAACATATATATATGAAACAAGTATAACTGAGTATAATTTTAACTTTCAGGGTTTACTGATGAAAATAGATTCCTATCATAACATACAGCTTGGTACAGTTTACAGGTAATTTAGACTTTTTACAACTATTCAAATGCTAATTTTGGAAAAAAATTGATATATTTATTTGTCTAAATCATATGAATTTGTTAAGCAAATTTTGTTTTTGTATACATATTGAGAGGTTGGTGTGAGATGTTTTTGTCTCATTCTTAGCCTCATTCAAGTTTTACATCAACCAGTTTTGTTCTATTCCTTGGTGCTCTATGCCAAACAATTGCAGCTCTTATTTTTAAGAATGCCTCAAATACATGTATAATAATTACTCTGGAAAAAAGTTATGGAGTGAATGATCTGAAGTTTTGCACACAAGTTACTGGCCTAGACCTATATCAAATGGAACATTAATTTTGAAAATTATTTCCAGTCCCATCATGTCAAAAAAACGCACTGGAGTCCCTTTAAAGTTTTTTCTGTAAACTGTTAACAAGGAAGTTGAAACATTATTATGTGATAAATGAATGATTTTATATAAGATATATTGTATAAGTATATTGTAATATTTTACAGAGGAACAACAAAATTGTCAGACAACGAGGTGTTGGAGCTGTATAAAGGAACACATGTACCAATTAGTGATATGAATACATTCTATGGCTTTGTATGTAACATTACAAATAATCTCTCACATCATGTTTCATAACTTAATGTCAAATTCCATGTGTAACATTTAGTGTTGAAGAATCAAGTAGGAACAGCTGACCTTATTTAAATGTTTATGAATGTTATTGTGACAACTACATGAGTTATATACTGATGCTGATATTTACACCCCCAGATCAATTTTCAAAAGTGCTGAAGGTATTCTCTTAAATCTTTACACTTTGGGATCATAATAGAAAGTCAATTTCCAACAAAGAGCCATAACTCTGCCATGTATTTTGAATGAAATCTTCCTCAATATTATTCTGGTGATTCTACTTGAAAACTCTGCATGGTGACCAACTTGCAGTTCCTGGTTTAACCTTGGCATGTTAAGCTAAAACCATTATGCATACACACAACATACCTCTAGTGAAGTGTTATTTTTACCATATTGATCTTTCACCTTGCCCCTTAAATGAGTTTAATATTGATGGTTAAATATTCATAACTCTAAAACATCTAATATAATTATATGTTATAAATTAACAGGTTTAGGATGTTCTACTTACAGGTTTTATTGTTTTATTAGTGTTCTTGCTCTTAAGTTATGATTGTATTGTCTGGAAAAAACACACTTAGGCATTGAAGCTGTTTTAAATAAAATATTTTTGTAATCTCATGTAGTTTTCATTGTCTTGGTTAAATAAAATACACATGAGCCTCGTCACGGCAAAACCAATATAATGCGTTTGCGACCAGCATGGATCCAGACCAGCCTGCGCATCCACACAGACTGATCAGGATCCATGCTGTTTGCTTACCAACCCTATTACAAGTAGGGAAACTGATAGCAAACAGCATGGATCCTGATCAGACTGCGTGGATGCGTAGGCTGGTCTGGATCCATGCTGGCCGCAAACACACTATGTTGGTTTTGTCGTGACGCGGCTCATTTATATATATATATAATTTCAGGGTCCTATGGTTCAGTTAGTAGACATGTTTGCACCTCCAGAAATGAATCTCATAACTAATGTAACTGATGTAAGTTCTGTCTTTTAATAATGTTAACCTTTATAGTGATACGCTGATTTTTTCAATGTCAAATTGAGCTTAATTAAATATCTCAAAAGATGGTCATTGACCAAAAATTGATAATGACTAACATTAAGAATAAAATAAAAAGAAAAAGACTGCCCAACTCTTTTTGTAAATTGAACATTACCAATAGATTCGGAATGATATTTAAATAATTCATGTAGGTTCAAGGGGTTATTGATTAATTAGGCGACATTAATTATAAAATTGAAAACAAATATGAAGAAATGTTAAGTTCTTTTGAATTTTTTCTGAACAGTGAGTGTTTACTCATGGATGGGTATAATGTCAATTTAATACATATATGATAATATGGTTGTAATCTTACTGGAAATTGAGAAGAGTTTATCATGCTGTTGCTGGCAGGCAGTAAATGTCTGGTGTGTGCTGGGTTCTAAATCTTTTATTGTGATCATTACTGTTTAAATTTACAGGTAGAACAAAAGCCCCCACCCTCTCTTGAAATTCATATATAATACATGTACATCACATTGAGACAAACTACAATATAGAGTGGCTCCTACAACCAACTTCTAAATTATTTATTAAATTTATACTACAATAATATATAAACAAATGTAAATGCATTTATATTTTTTGGTAGCCAAAACTTTACTTGCCAGTGAATTAATTG
The DNA here is from genome assembly GCF_026571515.1 of Ruditapes philippinarum. Taxonomy (NCBI): domain Eukaryota; kingdom Metazoa; phylum Mollusca; class Bivalvia; order Venerida; family Veneridae; genus Ruditapes; species Ruditapes philippinarum. Next base: position 9,863 of record NW_026854234.1, on the reverse strand, counting down.
AATAAAAGTAGATATGTGTATATCAATATCTGATATTTCTTTTTCTTTTTCAGTATTTTATAGAGAATAATATACCATATGATCCAGAATATGTGTTTTATGACATAAGAGTAAGTACAAAGTTAAACATCTTATGTTTATTATAATCTATTACATCTACAAAATTCAAACAATAAATGCAAACTTTACAATTAATTTGACTTTAATCTCAGGTTGTGAACAAATCAATACTTTCACTCATGGTTTCTAAGTGAACCTTATTCAATAATTTCAGTATTTTTCGGGTATGTTCAGGTCTTGAAGTATATTCAGGAACTTCACAAGACTAAAAACTATGATTACAATTGATTCGTGTATATGCTTTAATCTGTTCGATGAGAAGCCAACACATTTCAGGGATTTTTTGGCGTATTTTAAAGCCGATATTTGATCATATTCCCAATTGAAAATAGAATATAATTTTCCAAATCCACAGGAAAAAATTCCCAATTGAATTGAAAATTACAAAAAAAAAAATATTGAATAGGAAACTCTTAAATCTTTAAAAATTAAGCTTCTTAACCGTTATAGTGCTTAAATGTTTGAAGATGCCATGCTAGACATTGATTGTTTGCATTCATTTAATCACTGCAAGTTTTCATTCTGTCGTGCATTTTTCCCAATCTTTTTACAAAATGTCACTGAAATTCCCAATTCCATGGGTATCGGTCATGTTCCCAAAATTCTGGGGAAAAAAACCTGCATTTACCAAAGATTCCTCTATATAGGAATGTCTACTGATATTGTTAATGATAGCTTTACTAATGTTTAAGATAGTTATATTTGATTGTTTTCAGAATGCAGTACAAAGTGTCCATACATCAGGTCAATTACACTCGACAATCATGGGAAATTTAGGTAAGTTGATAAATATATTCTAGTGGGATTCTTCAATACTAGTGACCTGCACTTAAGGTTGTCTATTAAGTCTGTGTTAACTTTCTGTCCAACAAAATCTGACTGACCTGGCCAGTTGTCAGACTAATTTTTCTGTAACTTAACAAAATTTGTATTATATATACCTGTTTATTTTGTTTCAAACAGGACACCTCGAGATTTGTAAAAACATAAAGATTGATGTAATGAGTAAATTATTGTAAAGTATACAAAGTGATTTATCCTAGCCTTAAGCCCCTACTGTAACTTGTCAAACTAGAACTATCACTAAATGTGATTAATACCCCCACAAGACTGCTTCGGAAATGAGGATGTTACTAGTAACAGAATATCTTGTTAAAGAATTGAAATATAGAGTTATGGTTGTGGGCAATTAAAGATAGTTGTGGTTCTTGTATATTGCATTTCCTTTCAATGTGGTTGGCCATTGATGAAGTTTTATTGAATTACTCTGTAAGAAAAGGAACAAAGGGCAATAACTCTATAAATACTGAAGATGGAGTTATAGTTCTTGTGCACTTCACTTCCTCTTTTTGTGCTTGACCATTGTATGAAGTTGTTTTGAATTTCAACCAGTACGTTTAAAGTTATGCTCCAGACAAGGAAAAGTATAGTATCGAAGGGCAGTAACTCTGTATTTTGTCAAAATGGAGTTATGGCTCTTATGCACTGCACTTCCTTTTAATGTCCTTGACAACTGTATGAAGTTGTATTGAATTTTTCCAAACAGTAGTTTTCAAGTTATGCTCTGGACAAGGAAAAGTAACAAAGGGCAATAACTCTGTAATTTGTCAAGATGGAGTTATGGTTCTTGTGCACTGCACTTCCTCTCAATGTGCTTGACCATTGTATGAAGTTATATTGAATTCCAACCATAAGTCTCCAAGTTATGCTCTGGACAAAAAAAAGCAATGGAAAAGTAACAAAGGGCAGTAACTCCGTAATTAGTCAAGATGGAGTTATGGTTCTTGTGCACTGCACTTCCTCTCAATGTGCTTGACCATTGTATGAAGTTATAATGAATTCCAACAATTAGTCTTCAAGTTATACTCCGGACAAAAGAAAGCAATGGAAAAGTAACAAAGGGCAATAACTCTGTAATTACTTTAGATAGAGTTATGGTTCTTATGCACTGCACTTCCCCTTACTGTGTTTGACAATTGTATGAAGTTGTTTTGAATTCCAACCAGTAATTTTCAAGTTATGCCCCGGACAAGGAAAAGTAACAAAGGGCAATAACTCTGTAATTAGTCAAGATAGAGTTATGGTTCTTGTGCACTGCACTTCCTCTCAATGATCTTGACCATTGTATGTAGTTATATTGAATTCCTACCATTAGTCTTCAAGTTATGGTCCGGACAAGGAAAATGCAACGGACGTCTGGACCGACCGACCAACCGCCCGACTGACCGACCAACCGACCACCGGGTGACTCCTATATACCCCCCCAAACTTCGTTTTTGGGGGTATAACTATGCACAACTTACCTTGTTAGTAACAATAAGAATAATAATATCTATTACTTTCAAAGTTTCTTCAGTATTGTTAATATTCATATTGTATATTTGGCAGTGTTTGTAATTTAAAATGATACAAGGTTTTTTATTTTCTTGTTGCAGACAAATACCTAGAGAATGGTCCACACATTAAAAAGATTCTAGAAAGACTTGCAAATGCTGGGAAGAAATTGTTTATCATCACAAACAGTGGTTTTCCATTTATGTAAGTTGCTAATTTGAATGAAATAATCTATGTTTTCTTCAGATAAATTATCAGTTGTTACAACCTTTAATTTTACAATAACTATATGAATTGCTCGTGTAAGTAACATCAAATACACAATTACATGCACTACATCTAGAGAATTTCAGATTTATTAAACAGACTTGAAATACGTACCAGTCCTGATGATTCCCAATTTAATTTTTTCTATTAGAAAACATGTCCTACTCGGTTATTTTATTTTGAAATTGATGAAATGATAGCAGTATACAATCATTGGTTTGTTTGAAAATGGCTTACAAGTTTGTCTTAGTGTTGTCATTAAATTGATGTATTATGTATATAATGTTATGTTTACTAAAACTATTTTTGTGTCATTTGAATGAAAGTAAAAACAAAAAAGGAAAGTAACTTTGAAAACATCTTTATTAGAAATATTGTTATGTTTTTACAGAAATTCTGGCATGAAGTATATGGTTGGTGAAAATTGGATTGACTTATTTGATGTAGTTGTTGTCAATGCAAGAAAGCCAAAATTCTTTAATGAAAATACAAGGTAAGAAAAATTTTGACTCTCGTCTGTCAGAATATACTTGTATAGTTGTGCATTTATATACATGTACATGTAAATTTTATACCATTTTCGAGTCTACTTCTTAGACCAATATAACATGTGGGGAAACATTATCCTGACCCATGTGAGGCTTTAATTGTTGATGCTTGAACTGACAGTCAACTTCCTGTGAATTGATTGCTACTTTTGACCTTAACAAATATAAGTTTTACTGGCAGCAACTGATTCTACCCATGTAACCATGCTCTCCCAATAATTGTCTACAGTCCGACCCCGGTTATTCGACAACCCTTTATTCGAATACCCGGCATTATCCGAAGTAGATCGGCGGTCCTGTTTTTATTTCTATATAAAACAATATAAATACGAGCGTATTATTCGAAATGCATTATCCGAATACCTCCTATTTTTCGAAGTAAAATTTCGGTCCCGATTATACAATTATGAAAGAATTTCACACCTATTATTCGAAGCCAGCCTAATTATTATTCAAAGCCAGACTAATTGGCGCAGATCCACTCGCTGACCAGTCGACTTGTGAAAAATATCTACAGTCATGTGTTTAATTAGACAAGCATGATAATAACTCTTTGTGTGTTCTTTAATCAACTATAATTACCGAAAATGAATAGCTATGCACAGTGTCCGATTTTGATGAAGATGACAGCAATAATTTTTATACAATCCGTATATGTGAATTTGTCAAAACATGCAAAACATTTTTTTCATTAATTGCAACGCTACATGAGAGCCTTAATTTATCCTAATCGAAAACACCAGAGTTTAGCTGTAAATACCGTAGTGACGACACGGCCATTATCAAGGCTTTGCGCGAAACGAAACGATACATAATGTAAAATAAAATGCAAGTATTTATGTCTTCAATGTCAATACAATAATTTTTACGCATCTTTTCTTAAATATTTATTTTTCTCAATTGATTAGAGGAAGCAAGTGTGTTGTAAACGGTAGTTTTGCGATGATTGGTCAAAGTGGAGTAGTTTTCGTCTATCACAATATTTCGATTTCGATTATTCGAACCCATCGATTATTCGAAGTAAATATTCAGTCCCAGGCACTTCGAATAAACGGGGTTGGACTGTACAATGTTCCCAATTCAGTCAGATTTTATTATTTTGCATTTTTTGGTAAAGAATATAAATAGTTTTGTTCAGATTAAACTTTAGACAAGTCCATTTAAGATATAAAGTGTGGTAAGGGTGCATGTAATGTCTTATTTTGGCCTTCTGTCTAAAACATATGTAATTTAATTGATTGATAGTTTAAAGCCCTTATGAAGTATATATTCATTTGCATTATGTTATTTCCAGTTTTTCTGCAAGTAATTGCCAATACATGTGTACATATCCAAATAATATTTTGTTGATTTATGTATGGACTTAAAGTGTGACTTCATAACTATGAAAAAATATGCCACATCAGAAATTCAAATGTGAGAAGCCAAGGTCTAATGACAGCTTTAAAAATAAACATGTTAATAAATATACAAATAAATATTATTTTAATATAAGTAAAGCCTGATATTAGATTTGTTTTTTACAGACCATTTCGTTTGTATGATCCACAGAATGAGAATTCTTGGCACAGAGTCAAACATCTGGATAAAGGTCAGGTCTATATACAGGTAGGAAAAAGCATGCTAAAAGAAATTGTATAAGGAAAGTATTAGGCAGAATGGAGTAAAAAAATGAAAGGTGGCTTTTTTGCTTAAAAACCTTCAGTCGATGCCAATTAAACAAGAGCTGCAAATACAAATTCATAACTGAAAGTCAATATTCAACAACTATAAGTCTGATATGGATTTTGACTGAATTTTAGTTCCTTTTGAACTTAGAAAACTTGCTTGAAGTTTTGCATGCAAGATCAATTTTAAAAACTCTGAAGTTATTCCTCTGATATATCAATCTTGTCCCTCAATCATTATCAGTTAAACCAGATAGCTTAGTTAATGAAATGTATCAGCATTAATACATTATTACATTGTATTTATATAAGTTTGATATTGTAATTTTCCAGGGAAATTTTCTTGATTTTCAACACATGACAGGCTACTATGGTTCAAAAGTTCTCTACTTTGGTGACCATGTTTACACAGATTTAGCTGTAAGTATTTGTTAGATATTTTATCATTTTTGTGCAAACAATTTTTGGAATGAACTGGTAATTATAATCTTGTTATATAACATACTAATTTTCAAGCGACATATTTCACTTTTTTTGATGTCCAGTTGTTCTTAATAAGTAATATATTTCAAAACATTGACTATTATAATGGTGATTGACCAATTATTGATAATGAAAAATAATTATTGTAAAATATAAAAAACAACATAAACTATGCAAAGATTGCCCCACTGTTTTTAAGAATTGCATGTTCCCAATACATTCTGATTTATGAGATTTCGATTGATCATTATTAGATAAATGTCTGAATGATACTAAAGAGGATATTTTCATAGTGTATGATATGTTACAGGATCCATCATTGAAGCATAGTTGGAGGACAGGTGCTATTATTCCTGAATTAGAGGTATGTTCTCTAGCTATATACCAGTCATGCTGTGTAACAAGTATAAGTCATTGGCAGCACAGATTATCAATGTAGATATTGTGTCTGATATTTGTGAAAAATGTCTGTAGCTTTATAAGGTCATTATTAAGACTGCAATAGGCTCTAGACTTTTCTTTATTTAATTAACTTCACTTAGATACAATGGAAAAATAAAAGAGTAGAATCAATTAAATAACATTGCTATAGGTTTTTGATATTATTTCTTACTTGACTTTCAATGAAAATTAGAACCTACCAGTAGGTTAAGAAGAAATTAATCTATATGTAAATAATGCCGTAGACTAGCAGAGGTATTTAAACATTTCTTAAAATCCATTGATGAATTTTATACCCTTGTCTTGATATAATGGTAAAATACACATCTATCTGTAAATATTAAATATCTATAATAGTTTATTTCAGCAATATTACATTTTTGTATTGATTATAGCAATCAAATTTCTCAAACTGTATTATTATGAATATAATTTTTTTTATGTTTCTTTTATTATCTCCTCTGAAAAGGGGGTATGGTTATAGTTTCCTTCCATCCATCCCTTATTTTGGTCAGGAGCAAAACTCAAAAAGTATTTCAAATGTTAACTTGAAACTTCATAAGTGGACAGATCTCATTAAAGAGGAGTGCAGCGCATAACAAAATAACTCTTTTTATTCTCATATAATTAAGTATGTAAATGTGACTGGCAATGTGTATGGAATGTCCATTTTTAGCTCACCTGACCACAAAGTAGTCAAAGTGAGTTATAGTGATGGGGCTATGTCCATCGTCGTGCATTGCGGTCGTTCGTTGTCAACAATTGGGTTGTTAACAGTCTAGCAGTTACAATTTTGATTGGATCAACATCAAACTTTGTCTCAATGAAATACAGATCAAGTTCGAAGACTAGGTCACAGGAGCTAAAATAGAAAAATCTTGTTAACACTCTAGTGGTTGCAGTTTTGATCCAAATATTCTGGAAATTTGTCAGGAATGTTGTTTTGATGATTTCTAGGTCATGTTTGAATATGGGTCATCTGCAGTCAAAAACTAGGTCACAGGAGCTAAAAATAGAAAAAGCTTGTTAACACTTTAATGGCGGCAGTTTTGATCCAAATATTCTGGAAATTTGTCAGAAAGGTTGTTTTGATGATTTCTACATCAAGTTTGAATATGGGTTATCTCCGGTCAAAAACTACGTCACAGGAGCTAAAGATAGAAAAATCTTGTTAACATTCTAGTGGCTGCAGTTTTGATCCAAATATTCTGGAAATTTGTCAGGAAGGTTGTTTTGATTTGAAGTCAAGTTTGAATATGGGTCACCTTGGATCAAAAGTTAGGTCACACTGCCCAAATATGGAAAAAACCATGTTTACACACTTGAGTTCACATTTTTGTCTCCATTGTCATCAAACTTGGTCAGGATGCAGACATTGCTCGGATGTGGTTGATGGGTCAGGAGAGCGATCCTGGGCCATCATGGCCTTCTTGTTTATGACTTTTCTCCTATTTGATGGGGGGATTTATGACTTCTTGTGTTTGTTTGTACATGCAATTGTTTTATATTTACAGTCAGATTAGAAATAAAGGTGATAACATGTATGTGTAATTGTTTTTGTATCTACAGTCAGAGATAAAGGTGATAACATCATCAGATTATAAGGCATCTGTTAGATGGTTGATTGCTCTACAACATTTGATAGAGGAAATGCAGGTAGGTTGTTATTAAAGGTCAGATATTCTTAGAAACAATGTTTGTTATCCATATGTTAGCTTGTAGTCCAACTTAATGAATTAGGCGTTGAGATATTCTGATATATTTATGCTTCCAAAAGGGAGAGCATATAGTTGCCACATTGTTTGTCAGTCCATAATGTCCGACTTTTCTTGTCCAGAATATAACTCTGACTCTACAAGAGTTATCATACAGAAACTTTGTAAGTAGATAGATCTCATTGAGTAGAAGTGCAGTGCTTAAGAACAGTAACTCTGCATTGCCTAATTTTGGAATTATTGCCCTTTTTCATTTTTACACTTTGAACTTTGTCCGGGGGACTTAAAGCTGCACGCCTCCAGATGAGCAAAAATATTTTGATAAAATCAAACCTGAGAAAGATGTAGTTAGATTTTAGGAAAAGTATAAAGATTCAAATTCTTGTAATAATTTACTTGTTATGTGCGATTAATGACCAATTTTTCACTATTTTTTCACTTTATTTCTACTGCGTTACTAACGCAGTAAGGGCAATGTTTGCACATTTTGACCTCTAAATGGTAATTTACGTGGGTTGTAAGTGCCATTGATAAAGTGTAAATTGCATTATTTTGGTAAGTTCACAATATTATACTGTTAAATACATTTTCAAATTTTCATGAAAAATAGCATGAATCTGGAGGCGTGCTGCTTTAACTCTGAAATTACAAGAGGTATCAACGTAACCTATTTGGAGAGCATCACCAAGTTCGATTGGCTCTTGTGTATGGGCAATATCTCCCCCAGAGCAAAAAATCTTTGACAAATCAAAATATTTTGACTAATTAGTTTGTATTCATTAAATTGAGACAATATTGACTGATCTGTAACACCATTATAGAGTCAAGCTTGTGGCAGTTTTCTTGTAACAAATGTTACAATGATTGATTTGAAACTTAGGCCTTCAAGTAAGAATAAACTTTATAAAATTATTTTAAACTTGTAAGGATAGATAGCATCACAAAGTTGGGGTAAATCATTACTAAATGGTAGCAAATTGTTGCCAATGCATTTCCACAAAATGTTACCTGTAGCATCAGCATGAATATATTGTAAAATACTTTTGTGTATATTTTGTACAGTATAGATTGTTTTCTCTGTTAGTGCAAATACATTCTTTGACTTGAGGACCATACACTGTTTTTCAAGGAATGGCACCAACATAAAGGTGTCAAATTGAAGGTTCTGTGAGATCTGCTGTATAAATTAACACATCTGAGGTGTTTCTGGAATTCTATATTTCACTCTAATCATGTGTATATGTTGAATTCTTCTGAAGTTGGTGCAAGGATGCATGGATTGTAGGCTTGCCTGGGCCAAAAAAACCTTCTTTGTAGAGGCCGAATATAGGCTGCTTGCCTCTTTTTTTATCCCCAGTTTGGTCCTCAAAATTCCCCAGTCTTTTGAAATTTGCCATACAATTTAGAACAAAATTAAATGATGGTGTTGAATGGTCTTTAACTTTCCAGTGCTTTTTGAGAACATGTTAAAAGTTTGTGTTAAATTTGAGACCCCTTTTCCCAAAGTTTGCCAAAGTCATGCATATTTTCTTCAAGACAAAGGCTGAGGCCCCTTCCCCAAAAATGGTGTTTTGGCCCTGCTTGCTCTCACCATTATCATCTAAATAGGAGAAAATCCTGGTTGTTGGACTGGTGTAAGGCGGGCAGTTGGGCATCAAACAAGATGGTTTCCTGTCAACTTGGTATATAGAAAAATAGTTTCTTGAAATGATATATTTCAATAAAATTTGGTGTATTTTAAGCTCATATGAAGACCTCACTTTGGATCATTTTTGGGTCTCCTGGGGTCAAGGTCAAGATGGCTGTTATGAAAATAGAAAATTTGATTTCTGTTCAATTACTATAGTTTGGAATGAGATGACTCAATGAAACTTGTTGTGTTGCAAGCTTGTGGAGACTTCGCTTTTGTGTCCTTGAAGATCAAGTCAAGGTCACTGTAACTAAAAATAGAAAATTGGTTTCAGGTTGATAAGTAAAGTTAGGAGTGATATTTTCTTAAAACTTGGTCTAAAGCTAGCTTATTTGAAGACCATGCTTTAGATTGTTTCAGGGTTTCTCAGACCCATCCCCTCTCTCCAATCATTCAAAACAATATTAATTTTTCCATCAGCTGTAATTATAAAATGTTTACTAATTTTGTTTGTTTCTTCATTAGTTTTCATTTACAAAGGACATAGTTTCATTGTACATTGCTGGTATTCAAACTTGCTGGTATTCAAACTAGAACAGAACTTTCTACATTGGTGATAATTGAAAATCTGGTTTCTTAGCATTGCCATGTTTCGTGT